>NC_041392.1:409503584-409556164 GCF_002162155.2 Triticum dicoccoides
ACACTAAGTGCCAAAAGTTGCAGTTTTTAATATTCTTAAGTTTAAGTGGAGTTTAAGCACAAGTTTAACAAACACAATACATATCAAGCAAGCATGCAATGAGTATATGAGCAGCGGAAAGTAAAGCATGCAACTTGCAAGAATGTAAAGAGAAGGGTTTGGAGTATTCAAACGCAATTGGAGACACGGATGTTTTTGTCGTGGTTCCGATAGGTGGTGCTATCGTACATCCACGTTGATGGAGACTTCAACCCACGGAGGGTAACGGTTGCGCGAGTCCACGGAAGGCTCCACCCACGAAGGGTCCACGAAGAAGCAACCTTGTCCATTCCATCACGGCCGCCGCCCACGAAGGACTTGCCTCACTAGCGGCAGATCTTCACGAAGTAGGCGATCTCCTTGCCCTTACAAACTCCTTGGTTCAACTCCACAATCTTGTCGGAGGCTCCCAAGTGAAACCTAGCCAATCTAGGTGTGTTGATGATGAAGCCCTTGCTCTTGTGCTTCAAATGATAGTCTCCCCAACACTCAACTCTCTCTCTCACATGATTTGGATTTGGTGGAAAGAAGATTTGAGTGGAAAGCAACTTGGGAAAGGCTAGAGATCAAGATTCATATGGTTGGAATGGAATATCTTGACCTCAACACAAGTGTAGGTGGTTCTCTCTCAGAAAATGTGTATAGGAAGTGTAGGTATGTTCTGATGGCTTTCTCGTTGAATGAAGAGTGGGTGGAGGGGTATATATAGCCTCCACACAAAATCTAACCGTTACACACAATTTGACAAACTCGGTGGGACCGAATGGTTAAACTCGGTCGGACCGATTCAGCAAACCTAGTGACCATTAGGATTTTTGGTGGGACTGAGATGCAACCCGGTAGGACCGATATGGTTAGGGTTAGGGCATAACGTAATCTCAGTATGAACGATTACACAAACTCCGTGGGACCGATTTTGGTAATAAGCTAACCAGAGAGTTGGTCAGGTAAACTCGGTGGGACCGATTCGCTCATCTCGGTGAGACCGAAATGTTACAAAAGGGAAACAGAGAGTTTACATTGCAATCTCGGTGGGACCGATCGCTCATCTCGGTAAGACCGAAACGTTACGAAGGGAAACAGAGAGATTACAATCCCATCTCAGTGAGACCGAGATCCCTATCGGTGAAACCGATTTGCTAGGGTTTGTGGCAGTGGCTATGACATCTGAAACTCGATGACACCGGATTGATAGAATCGGTGGGGCCGAGTTTGACTTTTGGTTTAGGTCATATGTGGATGTGGGAAGGTAGTTGAGGTTTTTGGAGCATATCACTAAGCACTTTGAGCAAGCAAGCCATTAAGCAACACCTCATCCCCTCTTGATAGTATTGGCTTTTCCTATAGACTCAATGTGATCTTGGATCACTAAAATAGAAAATGTAGAGTCTTGATCTTGAAGCTTGAGCCAATCCTTTGTCCTTAGCATCTTGAAGGGGTTCCACATCCTCTAGTCAGTGCCACTCCATTTTTGAACTTATCTGAAACATACTAGGTAAAAGTGTTAGTCCAACAAGAGATATGTTGACATTAATTACCAAAACCACCCAGGGAGCACTTGTGCTTTGAATCTCCCCCTTTTTGGTAATTGATGACAACATACATCAAAGATTTAGATAAAGATATAGAGAATAGCAAGTAAAGCTTTGGAAAGACATGTAACATGCATAGGCTCCCCCTACATGTATGCAATCATGTGAATATTGAATATAGGAGCATGTGAATGCGTAAACATGACAAAGTAAGCAATGTGTTACATGTATGTTGGCTATATGCATCAGAGCAAATCATGTGAATGTGAGAAATGTACCTTCATGCTCACGAGTCCTTCTTGCAAACAGTATGTACATCAGCAAGAACTTCTCATTCACATGACTGTGATGCATATACTTACCTTGTGGTCTTGAGTTGGCTTAGGATGGGATGAACCTGCGCAAACAAGGTTAAATAACACAGATACACCTACTAACCAGAGCAAGCAAGAGAAATCACAAGAGAACCGAGACTAGGATGACATGTAGAGTGAGTACTAAGTACCACATTGGATATAGACATGTCCCCAAAGGTAAAGATATGCAATAAAATCAGAGATTTCCTTCCCTTAGATGTGTTGCTCCCGCTGAATCTGCATGGGATATTGGGAGAAGATAGGGAACAGAAAATCAGAGCAACAAAAAAGAAACAACAGAGCTTGAGCTAACGCAAGCAACCAAACATGTCTTTTCCCTCTTAAAGACATGTGACATCTCTCCTCTTGAACACCAAGCATCTAGGGTCTTTGATGATATTACTTTCTCCTAGTTGAGAAACTCTCTCCCCCTGAGTATTCTCTCTTTCTCCCCCTATAGAAAGGATTAAGCTTTGATGTGATCTCTCTCTCCCCCTTTGACATCAATTTCCAAGAAGGGCTCTTCTGGACATGTGATACAAATGGGTTGGTCCTCGAGTCACAGAGCAAAGCAGCATGTCTAATATGATGCTGGTAGAGGAAAAGAATCATTGAGTGGAGCTGGAGCAAACAGAAATCAGGAATAAGTGGCAAGTTGGTTTTCCTGTGGTGGAATCGGTGACTCCGAGTTGTGTGCTTCGGTTGCACCGAAAGATTTCGGTTGGGCCGAAGAGAACAAACCGATGTGACCGAGTTCATCAGAGTGAAACCACTTGTCACCTCAGCTCACTAGACAAGTAAGATCTCACAAGGATATGCAAGGAATTTACTAAAGATTTGCAATGAATTGGATGTAGAAAATGCAGAACAAAAAGGAAAGAAAAGAAACTAAAAGTTCTAGATGAAGTTTTTTTGAAAGGGGAAGCAAATATGCAAATGCAAAAGCACGGAGAAACACTAGAGAACTTCATCTAGAAATGGTCGGTGACAAAGTCACCTATGTTAGAGTATGTTGACATAGGAGTCAAGTGAGAGCACTTGATCATAGGTCATACTCATTGTTTAAGCTCAAAATGGGGTTACCATTTTTCGTTTAAGCATCTTGATGTATTCACATCTTGTCGAGTTGCTTTGGCTCATGACTTGGAGTAAAGCTTCTCTAAGATGGAATAACATACCTTGGGTGGTGGTGTTAATCTTGCTCATGTAGTTGAACTTGTGTGGGTTGCTCAAGGTTGATGTATTTCATCAAGGGTTGGGAGCACCACTTGGAGTTTGAGTTCATCTACCTACATGGGTTAGCTTTGCAAGGAAGAGCACTTGTGTATCCAAAATGACAATCATGAGACTCAACATAGAATTTGCCAAAGGATATGTTTGAATGGTTTCGTGCTTCCTTGTCTTCAACCACAATTGTGTAGAGACTTGGTGATGTAGAGATTGCTCAAGATGTGAGTGAGTTGCAATCTCATAGATTTAGATTCAACCAAGTACCTACACGGGTTAGATAACATGCAAGGTACAAATATATCCAAGACATATGAATAGCATCATAAGAGAAATATCGAGGATTAGTCATAGGCTCATGCCCCGCATGTATCAAATGGAGTTCCTACTCCAAGTTTGAAGCATCAATGATGTTCAATTCACCTCTCAACCTCTCATCAAGTGGTTTAGTGAATATATCCGCCAATTGCTTATCGGTGCAAACATGCTTAAGGTAATGTCCCCTTTTGCAACATGATCTCGAATGAAATGATGACGAACTTCAATATGCTTGGTTCGAGAATGTTGCACGGGATTGTGAGAAATCTTAATAGCACTTTCATTGTCACATAGAAATGGAACATGTTTCACATATATCCCATAATCTTTAAGAGTTTGGGTCGTCCAAATTAATTGAGCACAACATGAACCAGCAGCAATGTATTCCGCTTCGGCGGTGGATAAGGATACCGAGTTTTGTTTCTTGGAAGACCAAGACACAAGAGATCTACCAAGGAATTGACACGTACCCGAAGTGGATTTTCTATCAACCTTGTCTCCGGCATAGTCCGAATCGGAGTAGCCAACAAGATCAAAAGAGGACCTCTTGGGATACCAAATGCCAAAATTTGGTGTATGGATTAGGTATCTCACTATCCTTTTCACATCCTTAAGATGACACTCTTTAGGAGCAGCTTGATATCGTGCACACATGCACACACTTAGCATAATATCGGGACGAGAGGCACATAGATATAACAATGAACCAATCATAGAGTGATAAACCTTTTGATCAACCGGTTCACCATCTTTGGTCAAATCAAGATGTCCACTAGTAGGCATGGGTGTAGTCATACCTTTGCATTCTTGCATATTGAACTTCTTGAATAAGTCCTTGGTGTACTTCATTTGTGTCACATCCCTAGCTTTACCCTGGCCTTGGACTAGCTTGGTTGCTGCATCATGTTTAAATTCAAATGAAATTTGAATTGAGGAATTTTCAAAGCCTCAGAATCCTTTAAAAAAAATGATCAAGATAAAAATTGCTTCAAATAAGTCCAAGAAAATGTTCTTGTTATCCTCTGGAAATATTGGCAAGAGGTAAAATCCAAACCAATATTTTCGGTATCTCAGAAACATTTATTTTGGGTATTTGAATTAAATCAATAGCTATTTGAATTGGACTTATATCTACTGTTAAATAAATATAGGTCCAATAATTCTGAAATATTTTTGTGGAGCATTGTTTTAATTCTTTTAGCTCCTAAAAATATTGTCAGAAGTAAAATAAATTGAATTGGTTTCAAAACCAAATTCAAAACAAACCTCCAAAATAGAAAACAGAATTAAAACAAAAGAGAGAGAGAGAGAGAAGGACTTACCTGGCCTCACCCGTGCAGCCCACCAGAACCGGCCCAGCCGGCCCAGCCCGCCACCGCTACTCCCCCCCCTGTCGTCTTCCTCTTGCCAGTGGGAGCAGCTGCGTGCTCGCACGCGCGCGGCCGAGGAGGCCACCTCCTCCCTGCCTGGCTGCCTCCTCCTTCCCTGGTCCCTCCCGCGACGCCACGCAGCCCCGACCCCCTCTCACTTCTCCCTCGCTCTCTGGACCTCCCTCCCCCTTGCTCCTCTGTTTCCCCTCCCGCGACCGAACGGAGCCGCCGCCACCGACGAGAGCCACCGTGGCTACCGGCCACCCCACGGCTCACCGACGCCCCAGGAAGCTCCGCCAGTCCTCCCTCTACCTCCTCAACGAGCCACGAGGCCCCGGACGTGCCACAACACCGCCCTCGATGCCTTCTTCAACCTCGGGACCGCCGGCCATCTTCGTCAAATTCGCCGGCTCCGGACCGTTCCCGACCTCGCCGAGCGTCCCCTCGTCATCGCCGTGAGTCACTGACCCTTTCCCCTAACTCAGCATGCTCCCCTACGTGCCGTAGCGCCGTTCCCCACGAGCACCGAAGTCACCGTCCGCCATTGCTACTGCACGCATAGCCTCCATGCTCCCCTGGCCTCACTGAGCTGCTCTTAGTGCTCCCCATGTCTAGCAGGTGCTGCCCAGCCTCTCCATTCGCTCACTGACGCACCGTAGCGACGCGCCCGAGCACCACCGAACACCATCGCCGCCAAAGCTCGTCGCCGGCATGAGTTCCAGCGACCCCACGACCTCCCACTCGGTCCTCTGGATGCGCGGGAGCAAGGGCCATCCCCTGGTGCCCTCAGCGCGCCAAACTAACGCCTCTAGCGCAAGTCCGGCGTGCCCCGCCGTGTTCTGTGGTCGCCGTCGGCTGGTCTCCGGCGTGCTGACGTGGCGTCGTCGTTAGGGGCTAATGACCCTGCTAACTAACACTGTGACACTGACAGCAGGGCCCCACCTGCTAATTAATCCTAGATTAGTTTCTGTTTAGTTTTTAACTAATCCTAGTGGCCCCACGCGTCAGCTTTGACTAAGCTGACGTGGCTGTTGACTGGGCCCACATGTCAGCGACACTAATCAGCCCCAATCACTGACCAGTGGACCCCACTGGTCAGGTTTGACCTGAACCTGCCCCGTTGACCTGCTGACGTCACTCTGACGTGGGGCTGACGCAATAAGTATTTTCTGGATTTAAAAATAATCAGGAAATTCCAGAAAATTGTATAAACTTCTAAAATTCATAGAAAATCAACCGTAACTCCAAATTAAATAAATTATATATGAAAAATTATCAGAAAAATTCAAGGAATCCATCTGTACCATTTTCATGCATGTTAGAACAACTTATAGGTGCTGTTTAGCACAAATCAATTAAATGGCATTTGAATAATCACATATGGAGTTTGAATTTGAATCTTGTATTCAAACCAACTTCATTTAATCTGTTGCTAGTTGCATTAGCCCAAAACACATTCATTTTGCCATGTCATGATCATGCATCATATTGTGCATTGCATTGATTGTGTTCCCTTCTGTGTTGCCGGTATTTGTCCCCTCTCGATAGACATGATACCGATGATGCGATCGTTGACACTGATGAAGACTCAATGCTATCTTCAGAAGTGCCAGGCAAGCAAAACCCCCTTGTTCATTCTGATACAATCCCACTCTCTCGCTCCTGCTCTCTTTTAATGCATTAGGACAACACCGATTCATCTGTTACTTGCTGCGGTAGCTGAACCCCTTTATCCTTTGCATGACCTGTCATTGCCACAGTAAATAGATGAAACCCACTAGCATGAGTAGGAGTTGTTTGAGCCCTGTTGTGCCTACTCATTCATGCTTGTTTGTCATGCCTGCTACTGCTTAGAGTTGAGTCAGGTCTGATTCATCGGGGATGAATCAGAGGCGTGTGAACATGTCCTACTGTGTGTGAGCTAAGTGTGTGAACACGTTTTGGTAAAGGTAGCGGTGAGAGGCCATGTAGGAGTACATGATGGGTTGTCTCATTGCAGCCGTCCTCAGGAACTGAGTTCTGTGTTTGTGATCCATGATTCAGCTACTACCACGCATTGGGCCCGAAACCAATGGACCCTCTCGGCTTCTTGATCACCCTTGTCCTCTGTCCAGGAGTTGCAAGTAGTTTCTGGTGTTTGTAGTATGCTGGAGGCCGTGCGCAGCGCTGACCGTAGGGGTGGGCTGTGATGCGGTAGGCACGTGGCCGGGTAAACCGGGCGCCCGTTTGGTGTCACGGAACCCTGTTCACATCGTTTGGGGCTGTGAGCGAAACTCCGGCCGGATCTCCTCATGGATGGAACCCGAATAGGCGATAAACCTGGACTAGAGACTTGAGTGTTTAGGCAGGCCGTGGCCGACACCCACGTTGGGCTTCCGCTTGAAGGTTGCCGAGTACATGTTGTGTAAACGGCGGTAAGTGGTGAGAGCGTGTGTGAAGAAGTACACCCCTGCAGGGTTAATATGATCTATTCGAATAGCCGTGTCCGCGGAAAAGGACTTCTGGGTTGCTTATATCAGTTCATAGACAAGTGAAAGTGGATACTCTAAAATACGCAAGATAAGCGTGAGTGCTATGGATGGCGTTCTCGTAGGGAGACGGGAGCGGATCCATAGTGGTGTATTGATATGGTGAATATGTGGACTCGTGTGCGCCACCTCAAAAGAGTTACTCGCAGTCGTAGTTCAGGATAGCCACCGAGTCAAAGCTGGCTTGCTGCAGTTAAACCCCACCATCCCCTTTGTTGATAATGATGCATATGTAGATAGTTCTGATGTAAGTCTTGCTGGGTACATTTGTACTCACGTTTGCCTATTTATGTTTTTGCAGAGAGACTTCGGTCTCGCTAGTAGTTCCACGTGGACTTCGACGTTTAGCTTGATACCTCAGCTACGATCTTGTGCCCTCGGCAGGATCTGGTAGATAGTCAGGCTTCTCAGCCTTTTTCATTTATAGATGTTTGTACTCAGACATGATAGCTTCCGCTTGTGCTTTGATTTGTATGCTCTGATTGTTGGGTCATGAGACCCATGTTTGTAATATCTCGCTCCTCGGAGCCTATTGAATAAATTACTTGAGTCGTAGAGTCATGTTGTGATGCCATGTTGTATTTGCACATATCGAGCATATTGTGTGTAAGCTATTGAAATGCTTGGTATGTGTGGGATCTGACCATCTAGTTGTTTATCTTTAGTAGCCTCTCTTACCGGGAAATGTCTCCTAGTGTTTTCCACCGAGCCATGGTAGCTTGCTACTGCTCCGGAACACTTAGGCTGGCCGGCATGTGTCCTTCTTCGTTCCTGTGTCTGTCCCTTCGGGGAAATGTCACGCGATGAATACCGGAGTCCTGTTAGCCCGCTACAGCCCGGTTCACCGGAGTCCTGCTAGCCCAGTGCTACAGCCTGGATTCACTCGCTGATGACCGACACGTTCGATGTTGGGTCATGGATGCCTGTCCCTGTAAGTTTGTGCCACTTTGGGTTTACGACTAGCCATGTCAGCCCGGGCTCCTTATCATATGGATGCTAGCGACACTGTCATATACGTGTGCCAAAAGGCGCAAACGGTCCCGAGCAAAGGTAAGGCGACACCCGTGGGAATACCGTGCGTGAGGCCGCAAAGTGATATGAGGTGTTACATGCTAGATCGATGTGGCATTGAGTCGGGGTCCTGACAGCGTTGGTATCAGAGCTTGACTGCCTGTAGGATTACCAAGCCAAACTGGTCGAAGTTGAGTCTAGAAATTCTTAGTTATATGTAGGGGAATTGATTGTGGGATGGAACGTAAGGCTCCTTTTACTCCTTATACCTCATGCCCTTCTGATCTGAGTCATTTTATCTTTCCTACGGGGTTAAGGAACTAGGTATTCTCATCTATCTATCAGGATCATGTGTTACTAATCCGTAGACTTATAGATTGTTGGACTTAAGCCTCGTTTCAGTTCCTAGTACTTCTGTATGTTAATTATTGATCTCGAAACCTTGATATCGTGCTTCTGAGTGGTTATGCCACCATTTTTGCGAATGTCTCAAATCCTTTCTGAGCATTTACAGCCGTTATGCTGTCCGAGTCATTCCAGGTTTCTAAATAGTCTGATGCATTTGCAAAATCCTTTTCCTCTGGTTTCGATGCTCCTTTATGCCAGCTCAATCACACTAATTGTTGAGTTGAGGTATTCTATTGCCTTGACATTATGTTGGAGTTACTATTATGGCCCTAGGTGTTTAGGGAGTCACCTAGTAATCTAGCAATGTTTTGTGATCCCAGTGTGATGATTCTGGCTTTTATTCTCGAAAGCATCCCGTGATGCTACTTAGTAATAGGTATGCTATTCCTGGGTTCTTAAACCCGATATTCACTCTACTTACATCATGTTGATAGTGTTGCTAGTTCCCTTAGGATATTAGTAACCTTTGCGATAGTCCTTAAAGTCCGTGGTATATCGTTCTTCCAAATACCATGAACCATTATGGCAGAAGTTTGTTGGATCAAAAGATCACAACAGGCCCTCTATGAGTTCTCCATGCTATATTGTGACTCTGCCAGCTCAACCTTTCTGCATGGGTTATCCGGAAGAATTATGTTGAACTTTGTTCGGCATACCAACCCATGTATCCACAACTCAGAAAGTTATATGTTCCTTTGAGTTGTCCCTCTTTAGTTGTCTACTGACCTTCGTCTATCAATTGATAGTCAAGAGTATGCGTGCGTTCGTTTATCGATGCCTATTACTCTTGTGGTCCGTCAAGCCATTCTATCGCGGAATGACTAGGAGAAACAAACTCCAGTACCTCATCCATATCTAGGATTGGGTCAAAGTAGTTGTACTCTGCAGATCAAGTTGCTAACCCAACTTTTGTTCTGTTCTACCTTGGAGTATTACCATCTTTATATCAAGAATTTCATGAGAATTGCACCATCTTTTGTGAATTCTTGACATAGTGATACTTCTCGCCATCCTTTTTCATTCCTCGGTTCCGTGTTGTTGCAGTCGGAGTGCCGACCAGTGAATCATGATGTGTGAACTCAATACTCCTAGCAACCCCATTGCTTGGTAGTTAATGGACAATAATCTTATTCTTAGTATGTTGGTTATTGAATCACCATTCTAAGATTGATCGTGCTACCTAGTCCTTATTTTGGTGCACCCTTCGATTGATGAGTTAGGATCTTGTCAAGTCCTCACTCATTTGATCATATCATCTTGCCCTGAAAATCAAGATTGTTCTCGAGCTTAGTAACATATCGGTGGTTCGTGATTTTCCGCAGATCTTCTCGAAAGTACTACCAGGTTGTCACCTGACCGCTATGTTGAGCTCGTGATCAAGTTGGTTTATTGTGAACCACCCTTTCTCCAAAAATCTGTGTTGGATATCCCGAAGGTAGTTGGTTAAGCTAGACAACAACTTGGAGAGTTGGAGGATAAAAGCTTGCCTGACTTAGTTCGTTCCAAAGGGATAATCTTGTGTAGTGTGTGTTGAAGAAAGATGATATCTTCATCGATTGGTCCCTGTGATCAGTTGCTGGACCTATTGTCTTATCAATCCTTTGATTTGAGTGTGGGCTATCGTCAAATCAAATCAGTACCAATGATGCTCGTAATGTTGTCTTATTCGTGGTTGATCCCTCGAGCATACACCATTACATCTTGGTCTGACCAATGCTATCACCGTGTTCACTTAACTATGGAATTCCTTTTAAAAGGAAACCTAGATGAATTGTTGTTGAGCCCATTGACAACATCCTTATCTCCTCCATGGTCTTGTTGGACAATAAGTTAGTGTTGGAAACTTTTGAAAGCATTATCTTCATGCTAGCTCATGAAGTATTTGTTTGATGAAAGGAGTGACTTCCTCTTATACACGTGCATTTGGTGAAAGTTGCCGCCGTGAATTTGAGAAAGTTAGTTTTGCTTCCTCTGGAATCATCCCAAGTCAGTCATGCATATGTGCGAAGTATTCTATGGTTTGGAGACTTGCAACCTTCATTCCATATGTGTTTCGAGCACACCAAGCCACTGATTGATTTGTTCAAGGAGAAGAAGTTTCTTCTTAAGAGCATGCCTTATGCAAGGACTTCAATATCCTCGATTATGGTTCCCCACCTGAACTCGGTAGTGTTTTGTTGTAAGACTACCATGTGATAATGTTTTGTCTAGGACAACTTGTTCACGTGTTTGTAGCAGAACCAACTCATGTTTTGGAGCTTGCTATCGTAGTTCATCTCCCGAGAATCCCGCAACGTCATCTCGTCGATTTGTGTTGCAAACTTTCATTTTTCTTCCTAGACTCGATGAGTCTGGAATATCCTGACACCAACCAGATCTGAATCTCAGGCAGATATGATGGTTGGAACATTTCCCAAGAACTATAATATTGGTCCCTCGATAACCGGTAAGGTGGATGTCGTGGCCAACACACCCAGCCGAAAGACCTATTATTGTAGTATCTTGATTGAAGAAGTTGGCCACCTTCCCATAAGGATTTCGTAGGATTTACCTCCGTAACTGTTCCTTATGGATTCTATTGCTCCCAAAGTCCGACCTTTTACTTGATGTTCTAGTTATCAAACCATATCTATGAATGGGTTACGCTAGCACATCAAGGAGAACATTAGAAGCGGAGTGCTAAATGTCTCTCGGTCGATCATCCAGATTTTATTTCCTTGGCCTCGCTAAGATGAAATCTGAGAAGTGTTATCTTCCTTTGCATCTGCATCATCCATCATCATTCATCATGGTAGCAAGTTGTGTTGCCAGGATCCTTGACACGGATGTTGGTAAAACCTTGATGAATATGGAAATGCTCAAGTTCTTGAGAGCACGCACAAGCGCTATGTGTTATCATCGGCACTAACTGGGATGCTCTCAGTTCCCTCGGCAATGCTATGACCTTCTCAAACAGTGAATTCACTCTCTATTGTTGGGTTCTTCCCCAGTTACCAGAATCATTCCCAGCATTTGCATTTTGTTCCCAGCTTGCACCGCCAATGTGCCATTCTACCATGGGTCTCTTCCATTTCCGGTGATAAGCAAGAATCATCCATTGCGTTGTCTTCAACAAGGTAATCCACATCATCCAAGTCCGGGTATGCCATTCTACCGACCCCCTACAAACGATCGCTCGAGAATTGCTTTAGGCTGGCCTAAAGAGTTTCATTGATCTTTGAATCAAAGGTAATTCTTTTTGCCACTTAAGGAGATATTTCTACGAGTCACCTTCCCTAAGGTGCATCGTTATGGTATCATGGCAACTCAACTCCTCGCTACGTTGGCAATCGTTTACCACCTTCTTAACTGTGGAATTATTGTCTACCTAGTGAACCTTCGTCATCTGCTTCACTCCATTCCCATGGATGTATGTTTAGTGTCTCAGCTCGAGAGAGGTTGCTATGTCTCATCCCGTGAGTAAATCCTGAGTTGTTCGATCTTCGAGAAGATCGACCCTTCTAGAGTCTCCTTCTTCTCTCCATGTCATGTTGGCAGGATTTCTCAGAGCAAGACTTCGAGACAATGATGGTGATCGAATCAACGTTCATTCGAAGCGCAACCTGGATCGTGAAGATTATACTAGTTTGCGTTTCCCCTTCATCCTACCCTACGCTTGAATCTCGAGACGAGATTCTTGTTTAGTGGGGGTGAGTTGTCACATCCCTAGCTTTACCCTGGCCTTGGACTAGCTTGGTTGCTGCATCATGTTTAAATTCAAATGAAATTTGAATTAAGGAATTTTCAAAGCCTCAGAATCCTTTAAAAAAAATGATCAAGATAAAAATTGCTTCAAATAAGTCCAAGAAAATGTTCTTGTTATCCTCTGGAAATATTGGCAAGAGGTAAAATCCAAACCAATATTTTCGGTATCTCAGAAACAATTATTTTGGGTATTTGAATTAAATCAATAGCTATTTGAATTGGACTTATATCTACTGTTAAATAAATATAGGTCCAATAATTCTGAAATATTTTTGTGGAGCATTGTTTTAATTCTTTTAGCTCCTAAAAATATTGTCAGAAGTAAAATAAATTGAATTGGTTTCAAAACCAAATTCAAAACAAACCTGCAAAATAGAAAACAGAATTAAAACAAAAGAGAGAGAGAGAGAGAAGGACTTACCTGGCCTCACCCGTGCAGCCCACCAGAACCGGCCCAGCCGGCCCAGCCCGCCACCGCTACTCCCCCCCTGTCGTCTTCCTCTTGCCAGTGGGAGCAGCTGCGTGCTCGCACGCGCGCGGCCGAGGAGGCCACCTCCTCCCTGCCTGGCTGCCTCCTCCTTCCCTGGTCCCTCCCGCGACGCCACGCAGCCCCGACCCCCTCTCACTTATCCCTCGCTCTCTGGACCTCCCTCCCCCTCGCTCCTCTGTTTCCCCTCCCGCGACCGAACGGAGCCGCCGCCACCGACGAGAGCCACCGTGGCTACCGGCCACCCCACGGCTCACCGACGCCCCAGGAAGCTCCGCCAGTCCTCCCTCTACCTCCTCAACGAGCCACGAGGCCCCGGACGTGCCACAAAACCGCCCTCGATGCCTTCTTCAACCTCGGGACCGCCGGCCATCTTCGTCAAATTCGCCGGCTCCGGACCGTCCCCGACCTCGCCGAGCATCCCCTCGTCATCGCCGTGAGTCACTGACCCTCTCCCCTAACTCAGCATGCTCCCCTCCGTGCCGTAGCGCCGTTCCCCACGAGCACCGGAGCCACCGTCCGCCATTGCTGCTGCACGCATAGCCTCCGTGCTCCCCTGGCCTCACTGAGCTGCTCTTAGTGCTCCCCATGTCTAGCAGGTGCTGCCCAGCCTCTCCATTCGCTCACTGACGCACCGTAGCGACGCGCCCGAGCACCACCGAACACCATCGCCGCCAAAGCTCGTCGCCGGCATGAGTTCCGGCGACCCCACGACCTCCCACTCGGTCCTCTGGATGCGCGGGAGCAAGGTCCATCCCCTGGTGCCCTCAGCGCGCCAAACTGACGCCTCTAGCGCAAGTCCGGCGTGCCCCGCCGTGTTCTGTGGTCGCCGTCGGCTGGTCTCCGGCGTGCTGATGTGGCGTCGTCGTTAGGGGCTAATGACCCTGCTAACTAACCCTGTGACACTGACAGCAGGGCCCCACCTGCTAATTAATCCTAGATTAGTTTCTGTTTAGTTTTTAACTAATCCTAGTGGCCCCACGCGTCAGCTTTGACTAAGCTGACGTGGCTGTTGACTGGGCCCACATGTCAGCGACACTAATCAGCCCCAGTCACTGACCAGTGGACCCCACTGGTCAGGTTTGACCTGAACCTGCCCCGTTGACCTGCTGACGTCACTGTGACGTGGGGCTGACGCAATAAGTATTTTCTGGATTTAAAAATAATCAGGAAATTCCAGAAAATTGTATAAACTTCTAAAATTCATAGAAAATCAACCGTAACTCCAAATTAAATAAATTATATATGAAAAATTATCAGAAAAATTCAAGGAATCCATCTGTACCATTTTCATGCATGTTAGAACAACTTATAGGTGCTGTTTAGCACAAATCAATTAAATGGCATTTGAATAATCACATATGGAGTTTGAATTTGAATCTTGTATTCAAACCAACTTCATTTAATCTGTTGCTAGTTGCATTAGCCCAAAACACATTCATTTTGCCATGTCATGATCATGCATCATATTGTGCATTGCATTGATTGTGTTCCCTTCTGTGTTGCCGGTATTTGTCCCCTCTCGATAGACGTGATACCGATGATGCGATCATTGACACTGATGAAGACTCAATGCTATCTTCAGAAGTGCCAGGCAAGCAAAACCCCCTTGTTCATTCCGATACAATCCCACTCTCTCGCTCCTGCTCTCTTTTAATGCATTAGGACAACACCAATTCATCTGTTACTTGTTGCGGTAGCTGAACCCCTTTATCCTTTGCATGACCTGTCATTGCCACAGTAAATAGATGAAACCCACTAGCATGAGTAGGAGTTGTTTGAGCCCTGTTGTGCCTACTCATTCATGCTTGTTTGTCATGCCTGCTACTGCTTAGAGTTGAGTCAGGTCTGATTCATCGGGGATGAATCAGAGGCGTGTGAACATGTCCTACTGTGTGTGAGCTAAGTGTGTGAACACGTTTTGGTAAAGGTAGCGGTGAGAGGCCATGTAGGAGTACATGGTGGGTTGTCTCATTGCAGCCGTCCTCAGGAACTGAGTTCTGTGTTTGTGATCCATGATTCAGCTACTACCACGCATTGGGCCCGAAACCAATGGACCCTCTCGGCTTCTTGATCACCCTTGTCCTCTGTCCAGGAGTTGCAAGTAGTTTCTGGTGTTTGTAGTATGCTGGAGGCCGTGCGCAGCGCTGACCGTAGGGGTGGGCTGTGATGCGGTAGGCACGTGGCCGGGTAAACCGGGCGCCCGTTTGGTGTCACGGAACCTTGTTCACATCGTTTGGGGCTGTGAGCGAAACTCCGGCCGGATCTCCTCATGGATGGAACCCGAATAGGCGATAAACCTGGACTAGAGACTTGAGTGTTTAGGCAGGCCGTGGCTGACACCCACGTTGGGCTTCCGCTTGAAGGTTGCCGAGTACATGTCGTGTAAATGGCGGTAAGTGGTGAGAGCGTGTGTGAAGAAGTACACCCCTGCAGGGTTAACATAATCTATTCGAATAGCCGTGTCCGCGGAAAAGGACTTCTGGGTTGCTTATATCAGTTCATAGACAAGTGAAAGTGGATACTCTAAAATACGCAAGATAAGCGTGAGTGCTATGGATGGCGTTCTCGTAGGGAGACGGGAGCGGATCCATAGTGGTGTATTGATATGGTGAATATGTGGACTCGTGTGCGCCACCTCAAAAGAGTTACTCGCAGTCGTAGTTCAGGATAGCCACCGAGTCAAAGCTGGCTTGCTGCAGTTAAACCCCACCATCCCCTTTGTTGATAATGATGCATATGTAGATAGTTCTGATGTAAGTCTTGCTGGGTACATTTGTACTCACGTTTGCCTATTTATGTTTTTGCAGAGAGACTTCGGTCTCGCTAGTAGTTCCACGTGGACTTCGACGTTTAGCTTGATACCTCAGCTACGATCTTGTGCCCTCGGCAGGATCTGGTAGATAGTCAGGCTTCTCAGCCTTTTTCATTTATAGATGTCTGTACTCAGACATGATAGCTTCCGCTTGTGCTTTGATTTGTATGCTCTGATTGTTGGGTCATGAGACCCATGTTTGTAATATCTCGCTCCTCGGAGCCTATTGAATAAATTACTTGAGTCGTAGAGTCATGTTGTGATGCCATGTTTTATTTGCACATATCGAGCATATTGTGTGTATGCTATTGAAATGCTTGGTATGTGTGGGATCTGACCATCTAGTTGTTTATCTTTAGTAGCCTCTCTTACCGGGAAATGTCTCCTAGTGTTTTCCACCGAGCCATGGTAGCTTGCTACTGCTCCGGAACACTTAGGCTGGCCGGCATGTGTCCTTCTTCGTTCCTGTGTCTGTCCCTTCGGGGAAATGTCACGCGATGAATACCGGAGTCCTGTTAGCCCGCTACAGCCCGGTTCACCGGAGTCCTGCTAGCCCAGTGCTACAGCCTGGATTCACTCGCTGATGACCGACACGTTCGATGTTGGGTCATGGATGCCTGTCCCTGTAAGTTTGTGCCACTTTGGGTTTACGACTAGCCATGTCAGCCCGGGCTCCTTATCATATGGATGCTAGCGACACTGTCATATACGTGTGCCAAAAGGCGCAAACGGTCCCGGGCAAAGGTAAGGCGACACCCGTGGGAATACCGTGCGTGAGGCCGCAAAGTGATATGAGGTGTTACATGCTAGATCGATGTGGCATTGAGTCGGGGTCCTGACAATTTGAGAGACAAAGGTACCTTCCTTGGTTTGCTTGATTTGCAAACCGAGAAAGAATTTGAGTTCACTCATCATAGACATCTCAAACTTCTCCGACGTTAGCTTTCCAAACTTCTCACTAAAATGAGGGTTAGTTGAACCAAATATGATATCATCAACATAAATTTTGCACACAAATAGTTCTCCATTAACCCTTTTAGTAAAAAGAGTAGAATCAATTTTACCAATTTCAAAGCCTTTTTCAATAAGGAACTTGGTCAAGCATTTATACCATGCTCTAGGAGCTTGTTTAAGACCATAAAGGGCTTTGTGAAGTTTGTAAACATGATTAGGTTTCTTAGGATTGACGAAGCGAGGAGGTTGCTTAACATAGACTTCCTCCTCAATTTTTCCATTTAGAAAAGCACTTTTAATGTCCATTTGGTACAAGGTGATATCATGGTGATTAGCATAAGCAAGTAAGATGCGAATGGACTCAAGTCTAGCAACGGGGGCATATGTCTCACCATAGTCCATACCTTCAACTTGTGTGTAGCCTTGGGCGACGAGACGTGCTTTGTTGTGAACTACTTGTCCATCTTCATCTTGCTTGTTGTGAAACACCCATTTGGTACCAATGATGTTGTGGTTGTTGTCGGGCTTCTCGACCAATGTCCACACTTGATTTCTCTCAAAGTTGTGTAGCTCTTCATGCATAGCGTTTATCCAGTCCGGATCCTCCAATGCTTCTTCAACCTTCATAGGTTCAATGCTAGAGATGAATGAGTAATGTTCACAAAAGTTAGCTAAATGAGTTTTAGAGCGAGTGATTCTCCCTGTTTGGATATCATTGTAGATTTGCTCGACGGGATGATCTTTGGAAATTCTTGCTCGAACTCGTGAAAGCTTTTGCTTGGGTCGGGGTGGAACATCCTCTTCATCATCTTCTTCTTCTTGGCCTTCTTCATTGTTGATGTTGTCGTTCTCTTGTCATGGTGGAGAAGGAGGTTGTTGATGTTCATCTTGGTGCGCTTCCTCATTTTCTTCATCTTGGCGTGTCCCACTTGTGGATGCTTCCGTATCAACTCTTGGTTCACCTTGTCGTGAGGTAGAAGCTTCCACTGGGACGGACGAGGTACTCTCCTTCACTTCCGTTGGACGAATCTTGCCAATGAACAAGTCTTGAATTGCTTCCGAAGGGGCTTTGTCTCCTACATCAATTGGCAATTGCTCTACTTGCGAGCCGTTAGATTCATCAAACTTCACATCTACCGTCTCTTCAACCTTTCGGGTGAAATTGTTGTAGACACGGTAAGTGTGAGAGTTTGAGCCATAACCAAGTACGAAACCTTCATGAGATTTAGTAGCAAATTTAGAATGACGATGCTTATCAAGAATGTAACACTTTGAGCCGAATACTCGAAAGTATCCAACTTGGGGTTTGTTACTGGTGAGGAGCTCGTATGCCGTCTTGCCGAGTAGCTTGTGAAGAGACAAGCGATCTGTTGCATGACAAGCTGTCTCAACCGCTTCCGCCCAAAAGTGCTTTGGCATTTTGTACTCATCAAGCATCGTTCTTGCCATCTCGATAAGAGTCTGGTTCTTCCTCTCAACAACTCCATTTTGTTGAGGTGTGTACATAGCCGAGAACTCATGTGAAATCCCTTCTTCGTCAAGAAAGGTGTCCACATTTGCGTTCTTGAACTCCGTTCCGTTGTCGCTCTGAACCTTCTTGATCTTCATGTCAAACTGATTTTGGGCCTTCCTAGTGAAGTTTTTGAAGATCTTTTGGACCTGCGATTTGTCGTCAAGAAATAACACCCACGTAAATCTTGAAAAATCAACAACTATGACTAGACCAACTGAGTTACCACCGAGACTCTTGTAGGCATTTGGACCAAAGAGATCCATGTGAAGTAGCTCGAGTGGTCTTCTTGTGGTCATGATGTTCTTCACGCGGTGACTTCCTCCAACTTGTTTCCCTGCTTGACAAGCACTACAAAGTCTATCCTTGTCAAATATGACATCTTTTATTCCAAGGATGTGATCACCTTTAATAAGCATATCAAGATTTCGCATACCAACATGACCTAGTCTTCTATGCCACAACCAGCCTTTAGAAGATTTGGTAATTAAGAAAGTTCTAGGTTGAGCCTTTTTAGTGAAATCAACAATGTAAAGATCTCCTCTACGTATACCGGTAAAGACCATTTTATGATTGTCTCTACGAAACACTTGGCAATCTACTTCAGTGAATAAGACATTGAAACCGAAATCCGCAAGTCTAGAAACTGAAAGTAAATTGTATCCGCGGGATTCAACGAGCATGACATTTTGTATGGAGCTATCATGTGAGATGGCCACCTTACCAAGGCCAACCACCTTACCCTTTGAATTATCACCAAAAGTGACATATTTTCGAGGGCCGTCGCTTTCAGCAAGCTCACGGAACATATCTTTATCTCCGGTCATATGATCAGTACATCCACTATCAAGGACCCATTCCTTTCCTCCAGCCATGTAGCCGCGAAGATTTGCCATAAGATCAAAATGCCTCATTGCATCATCAAGATCATAGTCACTATCATCATCTTCATCATAGTATCCATGTTCAACATCATCTTGTGATTGATCAATTCCTAGAGAGGGTAATTCATTAGATAAATGATCATCACAATGATTACCTTTATGAATTCTAATAGCTTCAGATATGATATCGCTAATGATTCCAACATTTCCTTTAGCACGCATGAGATTGGTAATCTCAAATAGACAATCACCAAAGCTAGGATCACTAGAGTTCATCTTACTCAAGGGAATAGACTTATGGAGAATTTCGTCTAAATTTTTGAAGGAATAATCTGGAAATCATTCCTCAAGAAATCTCGATATGATGTAGGCACACTTGAGAGTAGGCAAACATCTAATCAAGTTTCTAGGGAAGCCTCTAATGATGAGCTCAACAGTTCTAAGATTGCGAATCATGTCAATTGATTCATCAAGGGTAGGATGCATGGGATGAACATGAGGTGCACAAGGGCTAGCAATATACTTGTTCAAGTGATATTCATTGAAAATCTCAAGCATTTCATTTTTCCACTCATGAAAATACTCTCCATCAAGAATAGGCACTCTATGTCTAAGACTCCCCAAAGTAGACACATCCATCTTCCTCCAATGGTGTTTAAACCAAGGCAATGGAGACCAATGCTCTGATACCAATTGAAAGGATCGAGAAGAGGTTTCTAGAGGGGGTGGTTAGACACTAAGTGCCAAAAGTTGCAATTTTTAATATTCTTAAGTTTAAGTGGGCTTTAAGCACAATTTTAACAAACACAATACATATCAAGCAAGCATGCAATGAGTATATGATCAGCAGAAAGTAAAGCATGCAACTTGCAAGAATGTTTGGAGTATTCAAACGCAGTTGGAGACACAGATGTTTTTGTCGTGGTTCCAATAGGTTGTGCTATCGTACATCCACGTTGATGGAGACTTCAACCCACGGAGGTTAACGGTTGCGTGAGTCCACGGAGGGCTCCACCCACGAAGGGTCCACAAAGAAGCAACCTTGTCTATTCCATCACGGCCGTCGCCCACGAAGGACTTGCCTCACTAGCGGTAGATCTTCTTGAAGTAGGCGATCTCCTTGCCCTTACAAACTCCTTGGTTCAACTCCACAATCTTGTCGGAGGCTCCCAAGTGACACCTAGCCAACCTAGGAGACACCACTCTCCAAGAAGTAACAAATGGTGTGTTGATGATGAAGCCCTTGCTCTTGTGCTTCAAATGATAGTCTCCCCAACACTCAACTCTCTCTCACAGGATTTGGATTTGGTGGAAAGAAGATTTGAGTGGAAAGCAACTTGGGAAAGGCTAGAGATCAAGATTCATATGGTTGGAATGGAATATCTTGACCTCAACACAAGTGTAGGTGGTTCTCTCTCAGAAAATGTGTATTGGAAGTGTAGGTATGTTCTGATGGCTTTCTCCATGAATGAAGAGTGGGTGGAGGGGTATATATAGCCTCCACACAAAATCTAACTGTTACACACAATTTTCTAAACTTGGTGGGACCGAATGGTTAAACTCGGTCGGACCGATTCAGCAAACCTAGTGACCGTTAGGATTTTTGGTGGGACTGAGATGCAACCCGGTAGGACCGATATGGTTAGGGTTAGGGCATAACGTAATCTTGGTGTGACCGATTACACAAACTCGGTGGGACCGATTTTGGTAATAAGCTAACCAGAGAGTTGGTCAGGTAAACTCGGTGGGACCGATTCGCTCATCTCGGTGAGACCGAAATGTTTCAAAAGGGAAACAGAGAGTTTACATTGCAATCCCGGTGGGACCGATCGCTCATCTCGGTAAGACCGAAACGTTATGAAGGGAAACGGAGAGATTACAATCCCATCTCGGTGAGACCGAGATCCCTGTCGGTGAAACCAATTTGCTAGGGTTCGTGGCAGTGGCTATGATATCTGAAACCCGGTGACGCCGGATAGATAGAAACGGTGGGGCCGAGTTTGACTTTTGGTTTAGGTCCTATGTGGATGTGGGAAGGTAGTTGAGGGTTTTGGAGCATATCACTAAGCACTTTGAGCAAGCAATCCATTAAGCAACACCTCATCCCCTCTTGATAGTATTGGCTTTTCCTATAGACTCAATGTGATCTTGGATCACTAAAATAGAAAATGTAGTCTTGATCTTGAAGCTTGAGCCAATCCTTTGTCCTTAGCATCTTGAGGGGCTTCCACATCCTCTAGTCAATGCCACTCCATTGTTGAACTTATCTGAAACATACTAGGTAAAAGTGTTAGTCCAACAAGAGATATGTTGACATTAATTACCAAAACCACCCAAGGAGCACTTGTGCTTTCACAATGGCGATGAGATAGCGGAGGATGACCCCTCCAAGAAGCAACCCAAGCGCCGACGTCAGCGGCGCCGCTCTAAGTCCCGCCAAAGCAAAAGTGGTGATACCGGCACAGGAGATAATAACACTCCAGATAACGCCGAAGACAACAACAATCCCCTCCAGCAAGATTTAGAGCGGGAGGATGAAGGAGCCAGCTCTCCTGGGAGAGCGGCATACGGAGAGAAGGAGGATGGCAATTACATCCCCCCTCCGAAGACGAGGCAAGCCTCAGTGATGATGAATTCGCCGTACCAGAGGATCCCGTCAAACAAGAGCACTTCAAGAGTCGGCTTATGGCCATGACAAATAGCCTGAAGAGAAAGCAGCAGCAGCTTCAAGCTGATTAAGATCTGCTAGCTGACAAATGGACTGAAGTCCTCGCAACCGAGGAATATAAACTCGAGCGCCCCTCCAAGAGCTACCCAAGGCACAGGTTACTACCCCGACTGGAGTAAGAAGCGTATGATACGGCTGATTGACCACCTCGTGGCCGCGATAGAGAGGCATTCCTACCAAAAGCTCAGCCTCCACCCCAACGCCATTCAAATAAAAAGGCATGGGGAGATACGCCAGACCTGTGAGACATCTTGGAGGACAAGGCAAAGCATTCAAGATCAATCTACGGATCACGAGGGCGCATCACTCTGCGAGACAACAAACGTCACGCCGGATACAATAAAAGCAAATCTGGCCGGGCCGAACACAGCGGGCAAGATCCATTCGAGCTGCGTCGAGATATAGCCCAATACAGAGGCGCCGCACACCCCCTATGCTTCACAGATGAAGTAATGGAACATCAATTCCCAGAAGGTTTCAAACCTATAAACATTGAATCATACGATGGCACAACAGATCCCGCAGTATGGATTGAGGATTTTCTCCTCCACATCCACATGGCCTGCGGCGATGACTTACACGCCATCAAATACCTCCCACTAAAGCTCAAAGGACCAGCGCAGCATTGGCTTAACAGCTTGCCAGCGGACTCCATTAGCTGTTGGGAAGATCTGGAAGCCGCATTCCTCGACAACTTTCAGGGCACTTATGTGCGACCACCAGACGCCGATGATTTAAGTCACATAATTCAGCAGCCAGAAGAGTCGGCCAGGCAATTCTGGACTCGGTTCCTTACAAAGAAAAATCAAATCGTCGACTGTCCGGATGCGGAAGCCTTAGCGGCTTTCAAACACAACATCCGAGACGAGTGGCTAGCCCGGCACCTTTGTCAGGAAAAGCCGAAATCTATGGCAGCTCACACGACGCTCATGACCCACTTTTGTGTGGGAGAAGACAGCTGGCTGGCTCGCAGTAATAACATATCAAAGAACCATGGTACCTCAGACACCAAGGACGACAATAGCAGGTCACGTCGCAACAAGCATAAGCACCGCATTACCAGCAAAAATACTGAGGATACGGCAGTCAATGTTGGATTCAAAGGCCCTAAACCCGGTCAGCGGAAAAAGCCATTCAAACAAAATACGCCGGGTCCGTCCAGCTTGGACCGTATACTCGATCGCTCGTGACAAATACACGGCACCCCAGACAAGCTAGCCAATCACACCAACAAGGATTGTTGGGTGTTCAAGCAGGCCGGCAAGTTAATTGCCGAAAACAAGGACAAGGGGCCGCATAGGGATGACGAGGAGGAACCCCGGCAGCCGCACACTGGAGGACAGAAGAGGTTTCCCCCACAAGTGCAGACGGTGAACGTGATATACGCAACCCACATCCCCAAGAGGGAGCGGAAGCGTGCGCTCAGGGACGTATATGCGTTGGAGCCAGTCGCCCCAAAGTTCAACCCTTGGTCCTCCTGCCCGATCACCCTCGATCGCAGGGACCACCCCACTAGTATCCGTCATGGCGGATTTGCCGCAATAGTCCTAGACCCAATCATCGACGGATTTCACCTCACTCGAGTCCTTATGGACGGTGATAGCAGCCTGAACCTTCTTTATCAGGACATAGTGCGCAAAATGGGTATAGACCCCTCAAGGATCAAACCCACAAAAACGACCTTTAAGGCCGTCATTCCAGGCGTAGAGTCCCATTGCACAGGCTCAATTACATTGGAAGTGGTCTTCGGATCCCCGGATAACTTCCGAAGCGAAGAGTTAATCTTCAATATAGTCCCGTTCCGCAGTGGTTATCACGCGCTGCTCGGGCGAACCGCATTTGCTAGATTCAATGCGGTACCGCATTATGCATACCTCAAGCTCAAGATGCCAGGATCTCGCGGAGTTATTACAGTCAATGGAAACACAGAGCGCTCTCTCCGAACAGAGGAGCACACCGCGGCCCTCGCAGCAGAAGCGCAAAGCAGCCTCTCAAGGCAATCAACCAGTTCGGCGTTTCAAAGCCCGGACACCTTCAAGCGCGCTCGAGGTAATCGGCAAATAGACCGCCTGGCGCGATCTGAGCTCGTGTAGCAATACGGCGGCCACCCCAATCCCAGCCCAGCGGCGAAACTAGTGCCGCGCGTACATAACTACGCATTAAAAATACTATGGGCACAGGTGGGGAGGGGGGCACAACTGCGGCATGCCCCAAGACGCGGCCTGAACCGCACTAGGGTCTTCCCGTTTGGTTATTTTTCTTTTTCTTTCAGGACCTTAATCTCTGGAAACATTGTCCGGCAGCACTATTGCCGAACACATGATGCAGCAACCAAGGAGGCAGACAACTATGTTATAGCACGGAATTCCCAGGTTGATTTCAGTAACGAGCGAAATATTCGATTTCATATCATTCCTCAGCTTGCCCTTGGGAGGTACATAGTCCTACTCTTTGCTTATCGCACTATCTATATCACACTGCTTCAACGCAATTTTTCAATAAACAATGCATGACATTACGACTATTATTGCATTCTTGTTATATATATATGTGTGTGTGTGTGTGTGTGTGTGTGTGTGTTCACTAATGACGCCTTGCAACCGTACAATTTGGTACGACCAATACACCAGGGGCTTACATACCCCACAATGCGGTGTGAAAAGTCCGAACACATTCACAAGTGCGGCACCCCGAACTCATAGCATTATATGCATCAGCTCTGAATCATGTCTTTGGTCAAATGTTGGGTTTGCCCGGCTCCTATGTTTTGGTACCTTACGTTCCGCTCTATCGGCTAAGGTAGTGCTAGGAGAACTACTGTGATTGTGCCCCGGTTCTGCCGGGCTGAGCACCTCAGTAGAGAAAGCTAAAACTGACTGTCATGATAAGGCGAGAGACTGGTCACTGTTCGCGGAGGTTTTTCGAGTCCCTAAAGACTTATGCCGCTTAGGGCGAAGGGCCGGCCCTGTCCGGCTTACAGGCGTGTATCGCGCCCCGCATTCGGCCTTCCGAATACCAGGGGCTTCGCCGAAATTTAAAATTATAGAATTCTATGGCTAAGTGAGAGTGATAAAGCATTATTAGTCTGGTTGCCTTGTTCGTTGTGCTGAGCACCTCCCGCGAAGGACCCAAACAGGGGAACAAGAGTGCTCAGGTTTATCCCGAACACCCCAGCACTCATGGCATGGGGGCAGAAGCCGAGGACTAGCCATCTCTCAGATTGGATAAACAGCCAAATAGAAGGTAATATTTTAAATTCCAACAAGCATTGCATACCGCATATGAAAGAAGTTTTCATACATACAGGATAAAACGAGCAAGTCTCATTCAAATATTACATCTTTTGAGCATTCATCCGCAATAAGACGGGCACCCGGCAGAACACCCACGTAGTACATCTCGGGGTGGCGGTGCTCCTTGCCCTCCGGCGGCCCCTCCTTGATCAGCTTCACGACGTCTAGCTTGACCCACTGCATTTTTACACAGGCGAAAGCCCGGCATGCACCTTCAATGCAGACGGATCGCTTGACGACCTCCAGCCGTGGGCAGGCATCCACAAGCCGTCTCACCAGGCTGAAGAAGCTGTTCGGAAGGGCGTCGCCAGGCCACAGCCGGACTATAAAGCCGTTCATGGCATGATCGGCCGCCTTATGTAGCTCGACCATCTGCTTCAGCTGGTCGCTCATCGGCACCGGATGTTCGGCCTCAGCATACTGAGACCAAAACAGCTTCTCCATCGAGCTTCCGTCCTCGGCTTGGTAAAATTGTGCGGCATCGGACACACTGTGGGGCAAATCTGCGAATGCTCCTGAAGAACTCCGGATCCGGGTAAGTAATCGGTAATTTACTTTTACATGCTTGCTTTGCATATAGAAAGCCTTACCCGCCGCTATCTTCTTCATCGTGTCGATCTCCTGAAGGGACTTCTGGGCCTCGGCCTTGGCACTCTTTGCGCTCTCACGGGCCGCGGCAAGCTCAGACTCTCGCGTGTTCAAGTCAAGCTCCAACGCCTTGTGCTTCGTCACGAGAGCCTGGAGCTCTTGCTGCACCTCGCCCACCCGAGCCTCGTGCTTCTCTCGCTCGGTGCGCTCCTTGGCCGCTATATCTTCGGCCTTGGTCAGCGCTTGCTTCAGGGTTGCCACCTCAGTCGTGGCCCCTAGCAAACATACAATGATCCTGTCATTTTGCAATTGCGTCCTTTTTTTATATATACATATCTATAGAGGGGGTATTACTTACCCTTGTTCTCCTCGAGCTGCCTCTTGGCAAGGCCGAGCTCCTTCTTGGACCCCTCGAGGTCTTGCTTCAGTACGGCGACCTCCACAGTTAGTACGGCGGACGCCAGCAGCGAAGCCTGCATATGCATATTGACATACTTATATTAGACTCCTGCGATATTATTTGATCCTCTGTTCGGCTTTTCTTTGTGAACACCGAACAAAGCATCAGGGGCTACTGTCTATGCGGTAATATTTCTACTACATTTTAAAACACTTACCTCAAAGCCTGTTAGAAGGCTGGCACAGGCTTCAGTCAATCTGCTCTTGGTGGACTGAACCTTCTGGATCACCGCATTCATAATAGTGCGGTGCTCCTCGTCGATGGAAGCGCTTCCAGCAGATTGTCCAGTGCCTCTGGATGGACAGAGGTCACCGACACAGGCGTCTGGCCCCTCTTAGAAGGAGACCGCCTGCCCGAGCCCGGAACCGCTGGAGGGTCCGGCACGGTGTTCAGCTGAGAACCAAACTCGAAGCTCTCAGGGGCTCCGTCCCCGCGGCTCTCGGAGTCCGGAAGGTCGCCTTGATGCGCCTCCGGGACTGTCTCCCCTCGATCCGGTGCCTCTTGAGACAACACCTCGGCGTCGTCGGCAGGGAGGTGGCGGTCGGGACTGGATTGCTATCCATGTCTGACGAGCCCAGGGAGCCATCCGATGATACCTCGATATTGGCCCATGGCGGTCTGCGTAATTATGTTCGGCGATTAGGGAAAGCAGTGCGACAAAGGAATCCTATGGGTTACTTTGGTATTTGAATACTTACGATCTCCCCGGGGGCTTGGCCCTGGGCAACCACTCGTCTTCGCCTTCGTCGGCGGCGGTGGAGCTGTCCGGAAGGAGAGTCCTTCCCTTCCTTGACCCTTCGGCCCCCCAGCTGGGGCGGCCTTCCTCTTTCTGTCTCCCCCAGTCGGTGGGGGAGCATCTTCTTCTTCTTCTTCCTCGTCTTCAAGGGAAGAGTGCACCGCAGAGTTATCGGACGATGAGTCCGATGATGCCTGGCGTCGGGAACTCTTTCGAGCTCCCTTAGCCTTCTTGGTCTTCTCCGGCACCTTATAAGGGCCCGGAGTCAACATCTTCGCCAGAAGAGCGTCGGCGGGGCCTTCGGGAAAAGGAGCCGGGTAGTCGATCTGTCCGGCCATCTTCTGCTAGTCCTGTCAAAGGTACGGGAGTTTAGATCCTGCATAGAGTCAATCTATATAAAAAATAAGTATCCTGTGAAAGGAAAAGCACCTTACCGCACTGGCTTGGCGCTTCGCGCTGAATCCGCGTTCCTCAGTAATGGGGGGAGGGACCTCGGCACTTTTGAACAGCACCCTCCAGGCGTCTTCATGAGTCGTGTCGAAGAGCCTGTTCAGAGTTCGGTGCTGCGCTGGATTGAACTCCCACAAGGTGAACTCTCGTTGTTGGCACGGGAGTATCCGGCGGATGAGCATAACCTGGACTATGTTGACAAGCTTGAGCTTCTTGTCCAACATGTTTTGAATACATGTTTGGAGTCCGGTCAGCTCCTTCGAACTACCCCAGGACAGGCCCTTCTCTTTCCAGGAGGTGAGCCGCGTGGGGATGCCAGATCGGAACTCGGGGCCGCTGCCCATGCAGGGTCGCATGGCTCGGTGATATAGAACCACCCCGATTGCCACCCCTTTATGGTCTCCACAAAGGAGCCCTCGAGCCATGTTATGTTGGAAATTCTGCCCACCATGGCGCCTCCGCACTCCGCCTAGCGGCCGCCCACCACCTTCGGCTTGACATTGAAGGTCTTCAGCCATAAGCCGAAGTGGGGCTTGATGCAGAGGAAGGCCTCGCACACGACGATAAACGCCGAGATGTTGAGGACGAAGTTCGAGGCTAGATCGTGGAAATCCAGGACGTAATAGAACATGAGCCCCCGGACGAAGGGATGGAGAGGGAATCCCAGTCTGCAGAGGAAATGGGTGAGGAATACTACCCTCTCATGGGGCCTGGGGGTGGGGATGAGCTGCCCCTCATCTGGGAGCCGATACACGATGTCATCGGGCAGGTATCCGTCTCTCCTTAGTTTCTTGATGTCTCCCTCCGTGATGGAGGAGACCATCCACTTGCCTCCCGCTCCGGACATGATTGGAGAAGGTCGAGGTGGGAAGTGCGGACTGGGGCACTAGAGCTCGAGTGTGCAAAAACGGATGAGAAAAGGAGGAAGAAGGCATGGATAGAAAGGTGGATCCTTATCCCTTTATATGAACGGACGAAACTAAGCATCCCCGCTTGCCTGGTAAAACTCGCTTATCCCCCAAGCACCGCGATTGATGGCGCGGTTGGGTTACCCATGCCCGTATTGATGAGAATCCCGTAATAAGGGGACATGATCTCTGCTTTGACAACACGTGTCGAAAAACTGCCTCGTGTTATGTGCGGGGCGGGTTAAAAGGAATGGTTCGAATAATCACCGGGCCATGACATAACGTAATGCTACCAAAACAAGCCAGCAAGTTAGATATGTGAAAATATTATTCTCTCTGCGGTGGAATGTGGAACTTAATTTGCAGGGTCGGACACTATCCTCGTTTTCAAGTTCTTCTGTGATGTATTCGAAGAAGGAACCCGCCTTGCAATGCCGAAGACAATACTGCGCACCGGACTCATCGTCATTGAAGCCTGGTTCAGGGGCTACTGAGGGAGTCCTGGATTAGGGGGTCTCCGGACAGCCGGACTATCTCCATTGGCCGGACTGTTAGACTATGAAGATACAAGATTGAAGACTTCGTCTCGTGTCCGGATGGGACTCTACTTGGCGTGGAAGGCAAGCTAGGCAATACATATATGGATATGTCCTCCTTTGTAACCGACCTTGTGTAACCCTAACCCTCTCCGGTGTCTATATAAACTGAAGGGTTTTAGTCCGTAGGACAACAATCACAACATACAATCATACCATAGGCTAGCTTCCAGGGTTTAGCCTCTCTGATCTCGTGGTAGATCTACTCTTGTACAACCCATATCATCAATATTAATCAAGCAGGACGTAGGGTTTTACCTCCATCAAGAGGGCCCGAACCTGGGTAGAACATCGTGTCCCCTGCCTCCTGTTACCATCCGGCCTAGATGCACAGTTCGGGACCCCCTACCCGAGATCCACCGGTTTTGACACCGACAACAATACTTTCATTAAATATAAAGTGGCACCTCTCCCAATTCAAGACAAGACTAGTTTCTTCACATCTCTACAAAACTCGATCAAGGTTGCTTAAGCAATCATTAAAAGAAGTTCTATCAACAGAAAAATCATCGATGAAAAGCTCAACAATGTTTTCACAAAGTCAGAGAATATAGCAGTCATACATCTTTGAAAAGTAGCATGTGCATTGCATAAACCAAAAGGCATTCATCTATAAGCAAAGGTACCAAAAGGGCATGCAAAAGTAGTTTTTTCTTGATCCTCTTGTGACATAGGTATTTGGGAGAAACGAGAGTATCAATCTAGAAAGAAAAAAATGTGTATGTTTTGATAGTATTTCTAGAATTTGATCAATGAATGGCAAAGGATAATGATCTTTCCTAGTAGCCTTGTTTAGTTTTCTAAAATCAATTACCATCCTATAACCTGTTACAATTCTTTGTGGGATAAGTTCGTTTTTATCATTAGGGACAACAGTAATACCTCCCTTCTTAGGGACACAATGAACATGACTTACCCATCTACTATCAGCTATATGATATATTATACCCACTTTTAGAAGCTTTAATATTTTGTTTCTTACCAATTCCTTCATCCTGAGATTTAATCGTCGCTAGTGATCAACGACTGGCTTAGCATCAGGCTCCATATTAATCTTGTGTTGACATAGAGTGGGACTAATGACCTTAAGATTACCAAGAGTATATCCAATAGCGGCACAATGCTTATCTAGAGTTTTCAATAATCTCTTTTCTTCGTGCTCTGAAAGGTTAGCACTAACAATAACATGATATATTTTCTTTTCATCACGATAAGCATATTTCAAAGTATCAGGTAATTGTTTAATCTCAAACACAGGATCACTCCTGGGTGGAAGAGGATCTCCAAGAGTATCAATAGGCAAATTGTGTTTGAAAATATGCATTTGCTTAAAGAATATCTCATCTATTTCGTTTCTTTCATTCATGTGCATGTCATTTTCACGGTCTAGCAAATATTGTTCTAATGGTTCAGTAGGAGGCATGAAAATAGAAGCAAGACCGATAATTTCATCTTTACTAGATAATTCTTTATCACGAGGTTGTCTATGGAATTTAGAGAAATTAAATTCATGAGACACATCACCAAAATTTAAACTAACATTTTCTTTAGTGCAGTCTCTCTTAGCATTGACCGTATTCAGGAAAGGTCTACCAAATATAATGGGACAAAAATTATCTTGCGGGGAACCAAGAACTAGAAAATCAGTAGGGCATTTTATTTTCCCACACAAGACTTTAACATCTCTAACAATCCCAAGTGGTGTGTGATACGTCTCCAACATATCTATAATTTTTTATAGTTCCTGTAAGTGCATCTAGTGCCACCCCTAGTTGGTTTTGGAGTATTGACGACAAACCTGGTTAAGGGACTAATGTGTTTGTGATAATTGCAGGATAACAGAGGTAGTAGTCCCTCATTGATTTGGTTTACCTACCGGAGATGACCCCTAAAAATTTATGAAGACATTGAAGACAAAGGTGGTATGTGAAGGTATTCACATTGAAGACTATGACAAGAGAAGACATCGCGTGAAGACTACGGAGCGCAAAGACTTAGTTGTTTTGTTGTTTCATTTTCTTCTTTGTTGAGTCATAGGAACCACTATACTGTTAAGTGGGGTCCAAGTGAACCAGTCGGAATGACTGAAGTGATGCTTAACCAAAATCCTATGTCTTCGAGCGAAGACATTGAGAGCAAATCTTATCCAGAGCTGGATAAGTCAGCTTTGCTTGTAGCTCAAGTAAATTTGCCGTGTGTGTTTGAAATCTGACCATTGGAACACGTGTCATTTCCTTAGTGACCCAAGGCCATTTCGGACAAATCAGGTCGGGTTGCTTAGTGGCTATAAATAGGCCACCCCTTACACCATAAATTGGTTGGCTGCTCGGAGTTAGTGCACGGCTTTTGTCGTTTGAGAGCAACCCACCTCGAAGCCTTTGAGAGAGAAATCCTTGCGAGGACAAAGCCCTAAACACCCAGAGCCAAAGAGTGTTAGGCATCACTGAAGTCTTCCTATCTGTGTGATCTGAAGACTTATGACACTTGAGGACTGTGAATCCTCCAACCGGTTAGGCATCACGTTCTGAGCATCCAAGAGTCATTGTGGATCGCCGGTGAATGAAGTCTGTGAAGGTTTGGAAGTCTACCTTGAAGACATACCAGAGTGATTGGGCGAGGACTGGGTGTCCTTATCTCAAGGGGAATAAGGTGAAGACGCGGTCTTCTGAGTTGAATCTCAGCCTCCCTAACCAGACGTACAGTTGTCACAACAACTGGAACTGGTCCAACAAATCATTGTCTTCGACGAGCTACTGGTTCTATCCTTCCCATCTCCTTATTTGCAGTTGGTCCTTGTGACGTCATTGCCTGTTTGCATTATCTTTTTGTCTTCACTGAGTAACTGCTTGTTCTGATTGGCTTCATACTATCTTCCATCCTGATCCATACTGCCTAGCTGCTATTAGTCTTTGTGCTTTCATTGAATACTTGACTATGGCTTGTCTAGTGTAGTCTACCTTCCACTGCATGGTAATAGGTTTATTTCTAACGTTTGTCTTCGAAACTTCCATGTTTTGAAGACTTCCTTAAAAATCGCCTATTCACCCCCCTCTAGTCGATCACTAGCACTTTCAGTTCCATACTATTATATTATCATTCTTGGATGTTTTACAATCATTTTATAGCAACTTTATATCATTTTTGGGACTAACCTATTGACACAGTGCCCAGTGCCAGTTGTTGATTTTTTTGCTTGTTTTTTACTTCGTAGAAAATCAGTACCAAACGGAGTACAAATGCAGCGAAACTTTTGGGAGAATTTTTCTCGACCAGAAGAAACCTGTTGGGCTTTCAGGGGAGCACAACGCACTAGGGCGCACCTGGGGGGCCAGGCGCCCCCAGGTGGGTTGTGCCCACCTCGATGGCCTCCCGCATCGCCTCTTCACCCTATAAATCCCCAAATATTCCAAAATCCTAGGGGAGTCGACGAAACACAATTCCAGCCGCCGCAAGTTCTAGAACCACGAGATCCAATCTAAACACCATCACGGAGCGGTTCATCATGCTCATTGGTGCTTCTCCGATGATGCGTGAGTAGTTCATCATAGACCTACGGGTCCGTAGGCAGTAGCTAGATGCGTTACTCTCTCTCTCTCTCTCTCTCTCTCTCTCTCTCTCTCTCTTGATTCTCAATACAATGGTATCTTGGAGATCTATTTGATGTAACACTTTTTGCGGCGTGTTTGTTAGGATCCGATGAACTTTGAGTTTATGATCAGATCTTTATATCCATGAAAGTTAGTTGAGTCTTCTTTTGATCTCTTATATGCATGATTATTTATAGCCTTGTATTTCTTCTTCGAATCTTTGGTTTAGTTAGGCCAACTAGATCGATTTTTCTTGCCATAGGAAGAGGTGCTTTGTGATGGGTTCGATCGTGTGGTGTTCCTTCCCAGTGACAGAAGGGGCAGCAAGACACGTATGTAGGGATAACAAGATGTGGTATATTCCTACATGAATAGATCTTGTCTACATCATGTCATCGTTCTTATTGCATTACTCCGTTTCTCTATGAACTTACTACACTAGATGCATGTTGGATAGCAGTCGATGCATGGAGTAATAGTAGTAGATGCAGGCAGGAGTCGGTCTACTAATCTTGGAATTGATGCCTATACATTGATAATTGCTTGGATATCATCATAATTATTTGAGGTTCTATCAAGTGCCCAATAGTAATTTGTTTACCCACCGTGTGCTATTTCTTGAGAGAAGCCGCTAGTGAAATCTACAGCCACCAAGTCTATTCTTTATCATATTTGTTTTCCGAACTATTATTTTGCACTTCTATTTTCTGATCTATTATTCTAAAAACCTAAAAATACCTTGCTGCATTTTCTTGTTACTTATTTTATTTCGCGTTTTATGGAGATCTATTTGTCCAATCTATCACAATTTTATCCTGCCAACTTGACAATTTCTGGCACCGTTACCCGAAGAAGGGATTGACAACCCCTTATACGCGTCGGGTTGCAAGTATTTGTTCTTTGTGTGCAAGTACTATTTACATAGTGTTGCTTAGTTCTCCTACTGCATTGATACCTTGGTTTCAAAACTGAGGGAAATACCTATCGTAGTTGTGCTGCATCATCCCTTCCTCTTTGGAGAAATACCTACGAAGTTCATGCGACATCAAAAGGAATTTCTGGCGCCGTTGCCGGGGAGACATCATCAACATCTATCAAGTTCCTAATCAAAAATCACATTTCCTTGAAATTTACATTATTTTCCATTTGCCTCTCTTTTTCATCTCCCCCACTTCACAAAAATTTGCCGTTTTATTTGCCCTCTTTTTTGTTCGATGTTTTCTACTCAAATTTATTTTTTCTTGAAATCTTGTTTGTGTAGTTGCGATGTCTCAAGAAAATACTGATAACCCAGAAGTATAGGGGATCAATTGTAGCCTCTTTTGATAAGAAAGAGTGTCGAACCCAACGACGAGCTAAAGGTAGAACAAATATTTCCTCAAGTTCAATCGACCACCGATACAACTCTACGCACGCTTAACGTTCGCTTTACCTAGAACAAGTATGAAACAAGAAGTACTTTGTAGGTGTAAAGGGATAGGTTTTCAAGAATATAAAGAGCACGTAAATAAAAACTAGGGGCTGGTTTAGGTAAATAAGCAATGAAGTTAGTATAGCGAGTGTGGAAAAGTGGTGGAAGGAGTTGCGAAATTGTCCCTAAGCAATTGACTACTTTACTAGACCGATAGCAAGTTTTATGTGGGAGAGTCCACTGCTAGCATGTCATCCCTGAATTGGAATTCTATGCACTTATGATTGGAACTATTAGCAAGCATCCGCAACTACTAACATTCATTAAGGTAAAACCCAACCATATCATTAAGATATATTGGCCCCCCTTCAATCCCGTATGCATCAATTTCTATGCTATGTTGAAGCTTCTGCCACTCTTGCCCTCCAATATATAGTCCTATCAACATACAACTAACCCTATGGTGTGATCCACGCGCGCGCTCATATGATGGGAACCAAAGGACAACAACATAACCACAAGCAAATTAAACCAATCATAGCAATCCACCAATTACCGATAGGACAACGAAAATCTACTCAGACATCATAGGATGGCAACACATCATTGGATAATAATCTGAAGCATAAAGCACCATGTTCAAGTAGAGGGTACAGCGGGTTGCGGGAGAGTAGACCGCTGTAGATAGATGGGGGAAGGTGATGAAGATGTTGGTGAAGATGACAGAGGTGTTGGTGTAGATCATCGTCACACGATGATGGCCCCGGCGGCGTTCCGGCGCCACCGGGAGAGAGTGGGAGAGGGCCCCCCTTCTTCTTCTTCTTCCTTGACCTTCTCCTTAGATGGGACAAGAGTTTCCCCTCTGGTCCATGTCTTCCATGGCGGCAGAGGAGCGAGAGCCCCTCCGAAATTGGATCTGTCTCTCTATCTCTCTCTGTTTCCGCGTTTTTGATTCTGGCCTTTCACCGTTTCTTATATTCCCGAAGATCCGTAACTCTGATTGGGCTGAAATTTTAACACGATTTGTATACGGATATTGGCTTTCTTGCGGCAAAAGAAGCGCACCAACCGCCTTACGGAGTGGACACGAGGGTCAGGGGCGCGCCCACCCCCTAGGGCACGCCCCCCCTGCTTCGTGGCCCACTCGGGCATCGTCTCACGTTGATTCTTCTTCCCAAAAATCACATATATTCCAAAAAATCTCTGTAAGTTTTTATCCCCTTTGAACTCCATTTGATATGGATTTTCTGCAAAACAAAAAACATGCAACAAACATGAACTGGCACATGGCACTGGATCAATATGTTAGTCCCAAAAATAGTATAAAAGTTGCCAAAAGTATATGAAAGTTGTATAATATTAGCATCGAACAATCAAAAATTGTAGATATGACGGAGATGTATCAAATACCAAGTTGTGTGACTTTTCCAATACCAATAATAATGATTTTATTAGCACTCTGATTGCTCCTCCCACCACTAGTCCGGAGTCTTGTGACATTAATGCCACTTTGTTGAATCTTGTCATGAAAAATCAATTTTCCGGTACTCCTAATGAGGATGTCGCATCCCATATTAATACATTCGTAGAATTATGCGATATGCAGAAGATACAAGATGTGGAGAATGATATTGTGTAGTTGAAATTATTTCCTTTCTCTTTGCGAGGTCGTGAAATTTTTTGGTTTTCTTCTTTGCCTCACAAAAGTATCGATTCTTGGGATTAAGTGAAAATATGCTTTTATTACTAAGTATTTTCATCTCGTGAAAATTATTTTCCTTATAACCCAGATCATGAATTTTAAGCAACCTGAGCATGAACATGTTGCGCAATCTTGTGAAAGAATGAAATTGATGCTAAGAAATTGTCCTACTCATGGTTTAAATCTTTGGATGATTATACAATTTTTAATGCAGGATTGAATATTATTTCTAGAAATCTTTTAGATTCCGCCGCGGGTGGTACTTTTATGGAAATTACTTTAGGTGAAGCTACTAAATTTCTAGATAATATCATGGCAACTTATTCACAATGGCATATCGAAACAGCACCTACTAGTAAAAAAAGTTAATTCGATTGAAGAAATTTCTACTTTGAGAAGTTGATGCTCTTATGATGTTGGTTGCTAATAAAAATGCTCCTATTGATCTTAATGATGTGCCTTTGTCCACTTTGATTGAGAAAAATAGTGATGTCATAGATGTGAATTTTATCTCGCAAAACAATTTTAATAATAATGCTTATAGGGGTAATTTTAATTGTAGGCCTTTCCTGGGAAATTCCTCTAATAATTATGGTAATTCCTATGGTAATCCTTCTTACAATAATGATAGGAACACATATGATCTTTATAATAATATTAAAGAATTTATCAATGCTCAAAAAACTTTCAATACTACGATAGAAGAAAAGTTGAATAAGATTGATGATATGTCTAGAAGCATTGATAGAATTTTTCACGACGTAGAAAATCTCAAGTTGAAAATTTGTGTGCCTAAGGTTGAAGAATCAATTAAAGCTTTATATGTTTCTATGGAAGAAAGTAAGAAAAGAACCACTATGCTTAGAGCGAAAAGAGAATTTTTAGAAAGAGTGTTTTCTACCGATTGCTTTCATAAAAATGATGAAGATCTTAAAATGATTGTTGTTTCTTCTATTGATTCCTTGTTTAGTAAAACTAAAATTTATTATAAATGGACTAAAGAAGAGTCAACTTTAGCTACAAGGCGTCCCGATAATTCAGAGGGTGAAAATCTTGATGAGAAAATCGATAAAAGTGGGTTTGGAGAGGTCAAAACTTTAACTACTGATGTGCCCATTCTTTTGGATTACAAAGACTTTAATTATGATAATTGCTCTTTGATTGATTGTATTTCTTTGCTGCAATCCATGATAAATTAACCTCGTGCCTATGAAAAAAATAAAGCTTTTACTAAACATATCGTAGATGCCATGATGAAGGCTTTAGAAGAAAAGTTGGAATTAGAGATTTCAATTCCGAGAAAATTACATGATGAACGGGAACCTACTATCAAAGTCAAGATTAAAAATTATGAGTGTTTTTCTTTGTGTGATTTAGGTGCTAGTGTTCCCACAATTTTGTAATCTTTATGTGATGTGCTTGGTCTTACTGATATTGAAGAATTTTCTCTAAATTAGCAGTTGGCGGATTCTACTATTAAAAAGCATATGGGAAGAATTACTGATGTTCTTATTCTTGCAAATAGGAATCATGTGCCCATAGATTTTAGTGTTCTTGATATTGATTGTAATCCGTCTTGTCTAGTTATACTTGGTAGATCATTTTTACACACTATAGGTGTCGTGATTTATATGAAAGAAGGCAATATTAAATTTCAATTTTCACTAAGGAAGGATATGGAACACTTCCCAAGAACAAGAATTAGGCCACCATATGAATCAATCATGAGAGCATCTTATTGATCTAGAACTAAAGATGATAAGACTTGAATCTATGAAGTATGCCTAGCAAGGGGCATAAAATGATAATGCTTGTTGGGAGGCAACCCAATGAATAAATTTTAATTTTTTCTTTTTATTTTCGTTCTTGCGTGTTTGCACAATTATGCCTATGTTATGATTGTGTTTTTATGTTTTAATTAGTGTTTGTGCCAAGTAAAGCCTTTGGGATAGCTTTGGTGATAGTTGATTTGATCCTGTTGAAAAACAAAAACTTTTGCGTCTAGTAACAAAATTGTTTAAATTCACAGAAGCAACAAAACATTATGAATGTTTTACACAAGATTGATATACAAATTTCCTCTATTGTCCTAATGTTTCAGAATTTTTGGAGTTACAGAAGTATGAAAACAATTCGCATCTTTGAAGACTGTTTTGTTTTTGACGGATTCTGTTTTTTCTTTGCATTGTGTGCATATTTTGATGAATCTATGGATTGTATTGGGGGGTATACACTACTAGGGAAAACCCTAGTAATGGCGCTAGTTTTAGAGCTACTAATAGCGCTTGTACCAGCGCTACCACTAAGGGGCTACAGGTAATTGGTAGTAGTAGCGCTGGTTTACCAGCGCTACTGATACACCTAGTTAGCAGTAGCGTTCTTATTGGAAAAGTGCTGCTGATAGAGGTAAGTAGCAGTAGCGTTTCTTCTGAAAAGTGCTACTGCTTAGTTTTTCTATTTTTTAATTGCAACTTATTTTCGCTATAGTATATGTTTTATATACAGTACTTTCATCATATGATTTTATGACCATGATTAGTTATTATATATAACAGTGGGTGAAATGAACATGGAGCAGATTCAAGTGTAGTCCACATGTGGTGCATGTCGAAAGTACTACTAATCCAAACTTGATCTAGTTTGGATTAATAGTACTTTCGATGTGCACCACATGTTGCTTCCACTTGAATCTAATCCATGTTCATTTCACCTACTGATATATATATAATAACTCATCATGCTCATATAACAACTTAGCATCATGAATCATTGATCATAATAATAAATAACTCATCATTAGTATCATAATAACAAGTCCTACTCATCATCATCATCATCGATCATACAACTTCTACTCGATACCATAATGACAAGTCATACTCATCATCATCATAGTCATCTAACCAATCCTACTTAGTTGTTCTTAGCACATGATCATGAGTATTATCTAGGACCTAAATACCCTCTCTAAGTTAAAATAGCATAAAACAAGATAGGCCCTGACTCTCCATTATGGAGAATGGAGATTATCTTGTCTCCAATTCTTGCCCTTCGCACAATGTTGCTTCCAAGTAGCTCCCTACGATTGACCATAAATTTTTCCAATTTTGATTGTAATGTCTTCATCCCTTTTAGAAATCTGGTATGGACAGGAGTGATTCATAGGATGACCTGGCCTTAAGTTCAAAACATCAAGGCGACCTTTCTGAAACATCTGATGAGGCACACAATCCTTCGGGATTTTCTACTGGAAAATATAGTAATGACTTCGTAGTTAGCAATGTAGTTGAGTTTTAGAAGAATTTATGCAAAAGATGCACAGATGTCACAATAATAAAAAATCTTACCATGACATGTCCATGGATGTAACCGTAGTTCAACTCGTGCACTAGTGGCACGTATTGACCATAATGTGGAGGAGTTTGATAATAGATATTGTAATTCTCAAGATCAGTAATAAATGAGATCAGATGATTTTTCTCCTGATAAGTTAATTCTGAGCCATCGGTGTAGTAGGTTCTTTCTACCATCTTCCGCACATTCTTTGAAGAATGAACATAAGCTATCAATGGAAATAAGCTGTCAACTATTTTGAAATAAACAATATAAATTACTTAATAACTATGTTTAAGGAAGTCACATAGCGGTAGAATTGGAAGCGTATCAACAAGGACCCAAATGTCCAAATTGTCTTGGGCGATGTCAAGATCACCAAGATACATGGTGACAAGCATACCCTCATGAAAATCATACATCTTGCAAAGTGCTTCCCAACTCGGGCAACCAAAATGGGATACACTCTCAGAATTGTATAGTTTTACATCAAAATCCATACCATGATGGGTCCTTAATTAGGAAATTTTCTTTGTTTCCAAATTTCCATGATCTTCAAAATCCATCCTCTCCGAGACATAGCGTCTTGCATGGCATGGGATAATCTAGTGGAATTGTAAAATATGAAAATTATAAGTTGAAGTAGTAGAATTCGTGCTTAATTACGAAAAAAACTTGCCGTCGTTGTGTACCGTTTCAACATCGAAGGTCTCCTGGAGCTTAATGGCTGAAGCGCCAACCTTCGTCCAGGTGAGGCATGTCGCACAGACTCCGTTCATCGTTCCACCAGTCGCACTCCCCGGGAGACTTTCATTATCCGATGATGACATTTCAAAGGTTCATATAATTCAAATATTAAACTTGTACAATTAAATATATGTACTACAAAAACTAAATAAGATCATTATTATTCATCACGGGTTGACTACCGGTCTGCTGAGTCTTTTCTTGAAAATTCTCAGCTCACGTGGTGTATATATTCGACCATCGGTGATGGTCGCTCCTCCCTTTGTACCAGAGTGCATTACACCAAAATGTCTAGCACACGTGAACGAAGGAGAAGAGACCCCCACAACAATAGTCACGATGTTTCGTCCTCTCATATGTGGTGGAGACTCTCCCTCTCTGATACCTCTCTGACATTTGCGACCTTCGGTGATGGTCGTTACTCCTCCTTCCCCTAGTGCATAACAAAGGTCTAGCACAAGGAGAAGAAGGAGAAACGAACCCCACGACAACAGTCGGAATTCTTCGTCCTCTCTCATATATGGTGGATACACTCCCTCACTGACTTTTTGACCATCGGTGATGGTCATTATTCCTCCTTCCCCTAGTGCATAACAATGGTCTAGCACAAGGAGAAGAAGGAAAAACGACCCCCAGGACAACAATCAGGATTCTTCTTCTCTCATATATGGTGCAGACTTTCTCCCTCACTCGTTTGTTTACTGTCATGTATGGAGCCTCGACAGACTTAAAGTCAACCCGAAATGTCGTTTAATTGTTTTTTAGAAAATCCAGACCACTCGATATTTCCTAAAAATTCTAGCACAAGTCATGCAAGAATTCACGGAAAAATACGGCACGGCCTTTGCTAAAAAAGGACATATCGAGCACCTGAAATTTTCTGGAATAGAAATTAATCAACACTCCGGCAAAACATAGGCCACTCGGAGGTGTAACCTGCAAACATGGCCGGCCACTTGGGCAAGCACATATCCTATTTGAGCAACACAATACATACATGTTTATATCTACTTCATATGAGCATTCAAACTTGATGGTAATTGCATTTCAATGGTTGAAAATATGAAGAAAAAAATCAAGGTCTCACCTCGAGGTCGGAGGGGGTCGGTGACGGGGACATCGATGATGATGATGGAGGGGATCCTTGATTTCTTCAAAAACAAAAACCCTATAAGCTATCAACTAATCAAATGCACACGCCTTGCATAGTGCTCTCCAATTTGAGCATTCAAAATAGGAGTAGCTCTCCAATTTGAGCATTCAATAAGCAAAACCAAATCGTAAAATAAATTAATTTTCAAATTAGCATGCATTTAATAAGATATGCGGGAATAATTGCTTTAACTAAAAAAATAAACTAGTTCTAATAATTTTCTTACTAAAAATAAACTAGTTCTATAGTAAAATTTTAATTAGATCATCAAATCTCATATACCTAAATTTTCTTACTAAAAATAAACTAGTTCTATTAATTCAACTAGTTCAACTAAAATAAACTAGTACTTACTAAAAATAAACTAGTTCTATTAATTTTCAAAGTAATTCTATTAAACACTTACTAAAAAACAGTAAAAAACTATATTTTTTCTCTAAACTAAACATTCATGCCCTAAATTAACATCTACTTATTTACCTAACCTACTCCCCTAACTAAAAAACCTCTAATTAACAGTACCACTACTTCCCTAACCTAATTAACATCTACTTAGTTAACTGAATTAGTTAACCAAACATCTAAAAACATCATATTAACCTAGTTAGTAAACCAAATTAGCCTAGCTTGTTCACTTAGTTAACCTAATTAACCTAGAGGGAGGAGGAGGGAGGAGGAGTACCTGTCGGTGGGGGACGGACGACACGGGGAGCGGGGGCGGGGGAGGAGGGCCGGCGCGGGAGGTCGACCGACGGGGGAGGAGGCTGGCGCAGGGGAGGGTGGCCCGTGCGAGCGAGGGCGGTCGACGGGAGAAGACCGATGCGGGGACGGCGGCAATGACGGCGCGAGGAGGAGGCGCGCGAGTGGAGTGTGTGAGGGGGAGTGAGGTCGAGCACGGGCCGTGGGTGTGGAAAAGGAGCCCGTAGTAGTAGCGCTTGTATGCAGAAAGCCCTACTGCAACATCCAATAGTAGTAGCGCTTTCTACATAAAAGCGCTACTACTAAGCCTGGCCTGCCGGCAATGGTCTGGTAGTTGCAGTGGTAACGTGTTTTATGAACACAACACTACTGGTAAGTGCATAGTAGCAACGCTTGTCATGTGCAAGCACTACTGATAAGTAGTAGCAGTGTTCTCTTATAAAAAGCGCTAGTACTAAGCTCCTGTGTATAGGCGTTTCCCTAGTAGTGATAAGCCATGTCAAAGTTAGAATATAGTATATATACAATGCAAAAACAAAATTTGAATGGGTTTTCAATAGTAGTTATATTGAAGATTAGTTTTGTTATACTAACGGATTTCATGAAGGTTTTGTTGAGTTTTTTGTGATTGAAGTTTTCAAGTTTTGGGTGAGATCACGATGGATGAAGGAATAACGAGTAAGAAGAGCCTAAGCTTGGGGATACCCCATGGCACCCCCAAGTTATTATCCAAATAGAAACAAGCAACTAAACTTGGGGGTTCCCCGGAAGGCATCCCCTCTTTTTTCTAACGACCATCGGTATTTTACTTGGAGCTATATTTTTATTCGTCACATATCATGAGTTTTGCTTGGAGCGTCTTGTATTACATGAGTCTTTGCTTGTTTCTCTTCTTAGTTCGTGTCATCTATCCTTGCTGGACACACTTGTTTGAGAGAGCAAAAGTTATGCTATGATTTGTTAGAATTGCTCTCTATGCTTCACTTAAATTCTTTGAGCTATGGAATTGCTCTACTGGTTCACTTATATCTTTTTGAGCATGGTGTACTTTAATATTTTTGAAGAAATTCTCTCATGCTTCACTTAGATTTATTTGAGAGTTAGTAATTTTTGAAGAAATTCTCTCATGCTTCACTTATATTATTTTGCTAGATGAAAAATTTTATGCGCATGTTCTTCACTTAAATTTATTTGAGCTTGTCAAAAGAAACATATGAAATTAGTCCCAAAGTGATAAATATTCAAGAGGGGTATAATAAAACTTTCATGAAGATCATTGGACAAAATAAACTTGATTCCTTATAATAGTTTTGTGATATAATGATAATAATATGTGAGTCATGTTGGTGAGTAATTATGCTTTAGTAAGAATATTGGTGTTAAGGTTTGTGATTCCCTATGCAAGTGCTACCTCTTGAGCATGCGTTGGTTTTCCCTTGAAGAGGAAAGGGTGATGCAGCAAAGTAGTGTAAGTATTTCCCTCAGTTTTTGAGAACCAAGGTATCAATCCAGTAGGAGACAACACACAAGTCACCTAGTACCTTCACAAACAATCAAGAATCTTGCAACCAACGCGATAAAGGGGTTGTCAATCCCTTCACGGTCACTCGCAAAAGTGAGATATAATAAAGATAGTAAAGTTAATATTTTTGGTATTTTTGTTGTATAGATTGGAGAGTAAAGATTGCAAAATAGTAAACGAGATGCGATGTAAATAAAATAGATGCAATATAATAAGAAAGACACCCGAGAGCCATAGGTTTGACTAGTGACTTCTCTCAAGATAACATGTATTATGGTGGGTGAACAAATTACTGCCGAGCAATTGATAGAAAAGTGCATAATTATGAAGATATCTAAGGCAATGATCATGAATATAGGCATCATGTCCATGTCAAGTAGATCGAAATGATTCTGCATCGACTACTATTACTCCACACATCAACCGCTATCCAACATGCATCTAGGTATTAAGTTCATAAGAAGAGAGTAACGCATTAAGCAAGATGACATGATGTAGAGGGATAAACTCAAGCAATATGATATAAATCCCATCTTTTTATCCTCGATGGCAACAATACAATACGTGCCTTGCTGCCCCTACTGTCACTGGGAAAGGACACAGCAAGGTTGAACCCAAAGCTAAGCACTTCTCCCATTGCAAGAAAGATCAATCTAGTAGGCCAAACTAAACCGATAATTCGAAGAGACTTGCAAAGATATCAAATTATGCATATAAGAATTCAGAGAAGAACCAAATAATATTCATAGATAATCTTTTTTATAAACCCACAATTCATCGGATCTCGGCAAACACGCTGCAAAAGAGTATTACATCGAATAGATCTCCAAGGACATCGAGGAGAACTTTGTATTGGGAATCAAAGAGAGAGAGAAGAAGCCATCTAGCTAATAAGTATCGACCTGAAGGTCTGTGGTAAACTACTCATGCTTCATTGGAGAGGCTATGGTGTTGATGTAGAAGCCCTCTGTGATCGATTCCCCCTCCGGTAGTTCGCCGGAAGAGGCCCCAAGATGGGATCTCACGGTTGCAGAAGGTTGCGGTGGTGGAAAAGTGGTTTCGTGGCTCTCTGCGATGTTTCTAGGGTATAAGAGTATATATAGGAGAAAGAAGTACGTCGCTGGAGCTACGAGGGGCCCACGAGGGTGGGGGGCGTGCCCTCCTTCCTCGTGGCCGCCTCATGGCGTTCCAGACTTCAACTGCAAGTCTCTTGGTTTGCTTTCGGTCCAAGAAAGATCATCGGGAAGGTTTCATTCCGTTTGGATTCCGTTTGGTATCCCTTTTTCGCGAAACTCTAAAATAAGCAAAAAATAGAAACTGGCACTGGGCCTCCGGTTAATAGTTTAGTGCCAAAAATAATATAAAGGAGCATATTAAAGCCCATTAAACATCCAAACAGATAATACAATAGCATGGAACAATCAAAAATTATAGATACGTTGGAGACGTATCAGCAAGCACGAAAGTCGATAGTTGTGCAATTAAATTACATCCTACTTGTGCTGAATTATTCGGTGTTATTTATACTTAATGCTCGCTTATGTGATTTTTTGTTTCTTGGCTGGATGCTTCTTAATCTATTTGCTAGCCTTCATTTGTACTAAGTAGAAATACTACTTGTGCATCCAAAATCTTTAAACCCTGTTTTGCCATATGAGTCCACCATACCTACCTATATGCGGTAATCCTGTGCCGTTCTAAGGAAATTTGTATGTGCCATCTTCAATTTTCAACATAAATTACCTTTTTGTGTGCTCGTGCGGTAGGGGGTGGCCAATATTTTCCATGCTAGATGTGTTATTGATGTCCCTTGAAGCTACGTCGGTTTTTCCCCAAACAGGAAGGGATGATGCAGCACATCGGCAGTTGGTATTTCCCTCAGATATGAAACCAAGGTTATCGAACCAGTAGGAGAACCAAGCAACACAACATAAATAGCCCCTGCACACAAATAACAACCACTCGCAACCCGACGTGTTAAAGGGGTTGTCAATCCCTTTCGGGTAACTGCGCCAGAAATGGTGTGTTGACGGGAGAGAGTTGTAAACATTGATAAATCGGACGCCAAAATAAATAAATTGCAGCAAGACATTTTTGGGTTTTTTGTTTAATAGATCTGAAAATAAAAGCAAATAAAAATAGATCGCGAAGGCAAATAATATGAGAAAGAGACCCGGGGGCCTTAGGTTTCACTAGTGGCTTCTCTCGAGAATATAGCAAATGGTGGGTAAACAAATTACTGTTGGGCAATTGATAGAACATCAAATAATTATGATGATATCCAGGCAATGATCATTACATGGGCATCACATCCAAGATTAGTAGACCGAGTCCTACCTGCATCTACTACCATTACTCCACACATCGACCGCTATCCAGCATGCATCTAGTGTATTAAGTTCATGGAAAAATGGAGTAATGCAATAAGAACGATGACATGATGTAGACGAGATCCGTTTATCTATGGCGGTAGATATGGATCCCATCTTTTTATCCTTAGTAGCAATGATACATATGTGTCGGTTCCCTTTCTGTCACTGGGATCAAGCACCGTAAGATCGAACCCACTACTTGGCACCTCTTCCCATTACAAGATAAAAAAACCAAGTTGGACAGACAAAACCCAAATATCAGAGAAGAAATACGAGGCTATAAGAGATCATGCATAAAAGAGATCAAAGAAACTCAAATACTTTTATGGATATAAAAAGATAGATCTGATCATAAACTCAATGTTCATCGATTCCAACAAACACACCGCAAAAGAGTTACATCAGATGGATCTCCAAGAGACCATTGTATTGAGAATCAAGACAGAGAGACAAAGCCATCTAGCTACTAACTATGGACCCGAAGGTCTATAAAGAACTACTCATGCATCATCGGAGAGGCACCAATGGAAGTGGTGAATCCTTGATGGTGGCTAGATTGGATCTGGTTGTTTTGGACTTTGCGGCGGCTGGATGAATATTTTGTCGACACCCCTAGGGTTTCTGGCATATTGGGATATTTATAGAGCAAAGAGGCGGTCCGGGGGGCACCTGAGGTGGGCACTACCCACCAGGGAGCGCCTAGGCCTCCTGGTGCGCCCTGGTGGGTTGTCCCCTCCTCGGGACTCCCCCAGGTGCAACCATGCCCCAATATCTTCCATCTGGTCCATAAAAAATCTCCGTAAAGTTTCGTGGCATTTGGACTCCGTTTGATATTGATTTTCTGCAATGTAAAAAACATGGAAAAACAGCAACTGGCACTTGGCACTATGTCAATAGGTTAGTACCAAAAAATGATATAAAATGACTATAAAATGATTATAAAACATCCAAGATTTGTAATAAAACATCATGGAACAATCAAAAATTATAGATACGTTGGAGACGTATTAGCATCCGCAAGCTTTACTCCTACTCATCCTCGAGTAGGTAAGTGATAAAAATAGAATTTTTGATGCGGAGTGCTGTTCATCATGTCATATCATATTATTTTCTTTATAGCATGGACATTTGGACTTTTATGTGATTCAAAGAAATAGTCTAGTTTTGACATAATAATTTAGATACTCAAGCATATCAACAAGCAACCATGTCTTTCAAAATATCAACGCTAAAATAAGTTATCCCTACCCCATCATTCTCAAACATTGATCCATTCATGAAACACACTCGAATATTAGCTACACCCAATACTTAAGCATGATCATATTTCCTCCTAGTTGGTGCTTTTGTAAGAGAAGATGGAAACTCGAAATAAAAATTGTATAAAGTAAAGAAAGGCCCTTCGCAGAGGGAAGTAGGGATTTGTAGAGGTGCCAAAGCTCACAGCAAAAAAAATTAGAGATAAAAACATTTTGAGAGGTGTATCCATCCCACCAACGAAAACGACTTAGAGTTCCCAATACTTTCCATGCATAGATATATCATAGGCGGTTCCCAAACAGTAAATAAAGTTTATTCCTTTTTCCACCATAACTTTCACTTTCCATGGCTAACCATATCCATGGGTTCCCTCCATACCAACACTTTCCAAGGAATTTATTATTTGACAACATAAAGTAAATTCAATTTTTTTGCATTTCGGGACTGGGCATCTCTAATACTTTTGCCTTACTCTCGTGCAATGACAAGTGAATAAACACTCATCTTGAGAATAACACATCTAGCATGGAAAATATTAGCCACCACTCACCGCTCCATGAGTGAAACAAACACACAAAAGGGAAGTTTATTTTGAAAATTAGAGATGCCACATGCAAATTTGCTTAGAACGACAAAAGAATACCGCATATAGGTAGATAGTGGACTCATATGGCAAAACTGGTTTAAATGATTTTGGATGCACAAGTAGTGATCATAGTTAGTGCAAAATGAAGGTTAGAAAAATATTTGGAAGCGACCAACCAAGAAACGAATAATCTCATAAGCAAGCATTAAGCATAATTAACACTGAATAATGCACCATAAGTAGGATATAATTTCATTCATGATTATTGACTTTCGCGCATGCATCGGGAATCACAAACCTTAACACCAATATTCTTACTAAAGCATAATTACTCATCAAGATGACTCACATATCACATCATCATATCTCAAAACTATTACTAAGAATCAAGTTTATTTTGTCCAATGATCTTCCTGACATTTTTTCTTTTCTTTATACTTCTGTAGCGACCCGACCTCAAACGGTCAAGTCTCTGTGCTTCAGTGTCATCCCTAGATCGGTAATGCTGACACACAATACTCGAAGGATTTATAATAGAGTAGCAATCACACACTTATTACATCGAATGTCTCAATAGAGAACTTATTACAATAAATATGGCTTAAGGCCATCTAATACGATAACATCAGAAGGCTTGGAAGATAAAGTGAGTACATCAACTCCAACGGCATAGCTGAGCTGTACGGCAACGACCTAACAAACCTTACTCCTCGTCTGAAAAGTCTGCAACATAATACGTTGCAGCCCAAAAACGGGTCAGCACATGGAATATGTTGGCAATATAACACACGGTAGAGCAAGAACAGAATAATGCTATCACTATATGCATATTTGGCTGGTGGAAAGCTCTATAGTTAAAGTTTTGTGAAAAGCCAATTTTTCCCTACAACAAAGGCATAGATTTTATTTAACTATCATGGTAGTTGAAACATCATTGAGAAGGTTCCTCCAACTCAATCCAATTAAAAGTAATTATCAACCCAACAATATCAATTTAGAGTGATGAGATACATATGATAATCCAAGTACTATATACTCAAGATGTCCATAACCGGGGACACGGTTAACCATGATTAGTTTGTACACTCTGCAGAGGTTTGCACACTTTTCCCCACAAGAATCGATCTCCTCCGTTGGATTTCTCGCACTACATGATGTTTGAGAAACGGATGACTGAGACACAGTCATTAACTCTCTACTCCAGATAGACTATACCACCTACAACCCACTACATCTGCTAGTCTACCTCTTCAAGAGCTTCACACAACTTACTCAACTATGCTAGAGCCCATAATAGCTTGTGGCTGCACACGGAAGTTTCTAGCATGAAATATCTCAGTTCCCTTTGAGCCTTGGTGGCGGACCTTAGGATTATCACACGGGTACTCCGGGATATCCCAGGACAACACTGGATTCTCCAGGTGCCCGACAAGCAATCCACCCAGATGTGTATTAAAGTTGCCACCTTAAGTCGAACCATTAATTAACAATCTCACATCTGTCATGGTTTCACTCACCCAAACCACGTCTACGAGCATAGAATGGCAATATAAGCAATACGTAGAAGTAACTCCCAAGGGTTTGATAATAAACAGGTGAATAGGTACTACCTCATCTACTTCCCAAATCCCACATGTTATCAAGTCCTAACCATGCAATGTTTGAGGGTTTGATACTAATGCATAAAAACTGGGTGATAAAGGGATATGATCAAAGTGTTTCTTGCGTTGATGATAATCCGCAAAACCTAGGGACTCGATGTAGCACGCCTCGCACTCCGGGTACTCTATCGCAATCAAACAAGCATACAATAAGCAATCAAACAAGAGGCACGGGTAAAACTCAAATAAGAGATCTAAACAAAAAGTTCAACTTAAGAACTCCGGTTTGCAAAAAAGAATCAAATCAAACAGAGCAACAAAACTCAAACTGGGAAGGAAACAAGATCTGATTACTAATCTGGACTAAGGTCAAATTTTATTGTATCAAAATCTTGTTCAAGTTGGTTAAACGGAAAGAGGGTTTCGAGACGAAACTCTAGGCGCTTGAATCGCCCGATTCCGATAAAATGAGCGAAAAGTTATACTAAAATGAAAATCCGATCAGAAATCACGATCGAAAATAATCACGGAAAATCCGATAGAAAGAAAAACTGACGAACAGGCTAACGAACGAACGTTCGCTGTGTGCGACTAAATGGTGAAAACCGTTCGTTAAACGAACGTAAAAATGGGCGTTCGTTAAGTAACTAAACCGAAAAAAACAAACCGAACCGGATCTAATAAACGGATCTAGGGTTTCAAAAAAAACCAAACGACTTTCTCACGAAAACCGAGGCGGCTACCTCGGGTCCGGCGGGGTCCAGCGGGGCGGCGCGGCGGCGGTGCGGCTCCGGCGGGTGGGCTTCAATGGCGGCTGTGGGCTTTCGGCGGCTCGGGGCGGCGGCTTATAAAGGCCCCCCGGGCGGAGTCCCGTTCGGGTATGGCCCGGAGTCGGTTCATTTTTTTTAAATAATTCCGACGTGCAGAAAAAGAAAGAAAAGAAATACTAAACGGACTCCAAAAATCCCGAAATAAATTTTCCCCGTCCTCTAAAAATAAGTCGGACAAGGTGAATATTTATTTGGGCTTAAAATGCAACTTTGAAAAACGCATATTTTTTCCTAATTCAAATAAAATAGCGATAAAACTCCGAATAAAAGTCTTATTTGATTTTAATATGAAATCTTCGGTATTTCTCTATTTTGAGGAAGTCGTTCTATCCTCTCTCTTATATTTTTTTAAAATAAATAATCGAGGAGAAAATAATTAAAATTAAACGATCGTCTATCCAAAATTCGAGAAAACTCGAATATGAAAATAATGAAATCCCCAACTCTCTCCGTAGGTCCTTGAGTTGCGTAGAATTTCTAGGATCAAGCCAAAAATGCAATAAAATATGACATGCAATGATGCTCTAATGTATAACTTTCCAAATTGAAAATTTGGGATGTTACAAACCTACCCCCCTTAAGATGAATCTCACCCTCGAGATTCGGGTTGGCTAGAAAATAGGTGTGGATGGTCCTTGCGTAGGTCTTCCTCTCATTCCTAGGTGGCTTCGTCCTTGGTATGGTGGCTCCATTGAACTTTGCAAAACTTAATAACCTTGCTACGGGTAACCCGACTGGCAAAGTAGAGAATCCTGACTGGATTTTCCTCATAGGTCAAATCATTGTCCAACTGAATCACTTCGAGCGGTACTGTATCTCTCAGAGGAATGTCGGCCATCTCTGGGTGGCACTTCTTCAACTAAGAAACGTGGAACACATCGTGAACTCCTGACAATCCTTCGGGTAATTCCAACTTATAAGCAACTTCTCCCATACGTTCCAAAACTCTGTATGGTCCCACAAAGTGTGGCGCTAACTTTCCCTTAACTCCAAAGCGCTTAACTCCTCGGAGTGGTGATACCCGAAGATACACTCTGTCTCCGATTTCATAGACTACCTCCGTGCATTTTGAATCTGCATAGCTCTTCTGTCGGGACTGAGCTACCTTCAGTCTATCTCTAATCAATTTAACCTTCTCTTTTGATTCCTTAATCAAATCTGGTCCAAACAACTGATGGTTTCCAACTTCATCCCACAACAACGGTGTCCTGCACCTCCTTCCGTACAAGGCTTCGAAAGGTGCCATCTTCAAACTGGCCTGGTAACTTTTTTTGTATGAGAGCTCTGCGTAGGGCAAGTTTTCATCCCAACTAGATCCATAATCTAGTGCACAAGCTCTCAACATATCCTCCAGAATCTGGTTGACTCTCTCGGTCTATCCATCTGTTTGCGGGTGAAAAGTTGTACTGAACTCCAGTCTGGTTCCCAAAGTTTCATGCAACTGATTCCAAAACTTTAAGGTAAACTGGCTTCCTCTATCTGATACAATTGTTCTCAGAACTCCATGCAAAGATACAATCTTAGTCATGTATATCTTCGCCAACTTGGCACTTGTATAGGTGGTTTTCACTGGGATAAAGTGAGCTACTTTGGTCAAGCGATCAACTACTACCCATATAGAATCATATCCTGATTTAGTCCTGGGCAATCCGATGATGAAATCCATGCCAAGCTTATCCCACTTCCATTCGGGTATCGGCATAGATTGTAGCAATCCGGCTTGCTTTTGATGTTATGCCTTCACTCTCTAAGATACATAACATACGGATACATATTCGGCAATATCCTTCTTCATACCAGTCCACCAAAAACACTCCTTTAAATTCAAATACATCTTGGTGTTTCTGGGGTGAATCGAATATGGTGAGTCATGAGCCTCCTGAAATATTAACTTCCTGATCTCTGTGTTATTGGGCACGTAAACACGGTCCTCAAACCACAAGGTGTCGTGTTCATCCTCACAAAGATCTTTGGCCCTTCCTTTGCTCATTCTCTCTTTTATCTCGGCGATCTCTTTGTCATCCTTCTGAGCTTCTCTAATCTTTCCTAACAATGTAGACTGAACTTCCATTGTTGCAACAAAACCTCTAGGGACAATCTCCAATTGAAGCTCCCTGAGATCCTCTACCAACTCCTTTGGCAACCCTGCGCTTATGAGTGTGTTGGCATAACTTTTTCGGCTCAAAGCGTCTGCTACGACGTGGCCTTGCCTGGATGATAGTGAAGCTTCATGTCATAATCCTTTATAAGCTCCAACCATCTCCTCTGCCTAAGGTTCAACTCCTTCTGTGTGAAAATGTATTTCAAACTCTTATCACTATAAAAAAGACACATCCGTGACATTTTGGGCCAAACAAATTTTTTTTCTGTCATACATATGACACTTCTATGACGATAATTGTGACAAAACCCGGTATCATCATAGATGTGGTGGGCTCCTACTTCTATGACAAAAAATCATGACAGAAAATGGGCTTTTCGTCCTGGGCGGGCCAGAGACGCAGTTGCATGACATTCTTTGGGCCGTCCATGACGGGAAAAACCATGGTAGAAGCGAGGGCGAGGAAAATTTCAGGGAGTTCCCGGTTACGGTGGGAGGTCGGGGGCCGAGCGATGCGCGCTTCTCTCGTTCACGTACGCGCGTGTGTGCGAGGCGTTGGTTCTAACTGAACCCGAGCGAGGCATTGGGCTCTAACTTAACCCGAGCGATTGCACTGCAGGCTACGCGTTACTGAACCCGAGCGATTGATCAATGGCTATTAACTGAACCCGATCGAGCGATTCCTTCGCTACTGCTGCTAACTGCAGCCGATCGATGCTGCCTCTGGTTGAACA
>NC_041392.1:409556743-409568605 GCF_002162155.2 Triticum dicoccoides
TGGGGGTTGGATGAACAGGACCACCCCGTGGAGGGCAGGATGAACAGTAGACGGTAGAGGGCAGGATGAACAGTAGCCCATGGAGGGGTGGTTGAACAGGAGCCCATGGAGAGGGCTGGTTGAACAGTATCCGGTGGAGTAGTGCGCGGTGGAGGCTGGATGAATAGGAGCCCGTGGATGAACAGTCGCAGGTGGAGGCTGGAGGAGGTCGACGGTGGATGAACAATAGCTCGTGGAGGCTGGAGGGGTCGGCGGTGGAGATGAATAGTATCCCGTGGAGTCCCGTTTTGCGGTACGCCACACCCCTCCCAATGAACAGGACCCCCGTTTCGACCGTAGCGCTTCAACACAAGTCCGTTTCCTCCATTTTGCGGTACGCCACACGCCTCCCGATGAACAGGACCCCCGTTTCGACCGTAGGAGGTCTGTTTTCTCTGCTTTACAGTACGCCAGACCCCTCCCGATCAACAGGACCCTGTTCCGAACGTAGGAGGTCCGTTTCCTCCGTTGTGCGGTACGCCAGGCCTCATTTCCATCGCCTGTTCCATCCAAGCCCTCCCGATGAACACGACCACGCATTCCGTTCTGACCCAGCCGGTTGGCTCCCACGCGTTCCGTTGCCTCCCGATGAACATGACGCATTCCATTGCCTCCCCATGAACACGAGCATTCTGTTGCGTCCCCATGAACACGACGCATTTCGTTGCCTCCCCATGAACACGAAAACGACGATGTTTCTCCGTTCCGACCCAGCCATGTACACGAGCCCTCGCCATACGTATGCACGAGTAGGCGTTCGAGACCCCGCCCGTATGTACACATACGTGGCCGTGTTTTCTTTCTTGCACCCTGGCCGTTGTGCGTACGTGTACATGCTACGTGCGCGCCTCTACATCGACCAGTATGTACGTACACATTCGCGACCAGAATGACAACGCTACATACGCTTCGACCAGGTGGGTCCCGACTGTCAGGCACTTCCTTGCCTGCGAAGATGTAGCTGGTGGGTCCCAGCAGTCAGGGGGCGAATCGTTTTTTTGCCCGGACGCACTTCCTTGCGTGTGAAGATGTAGCTGGTGGGTCCCAGCAGTCAAGGGGAAACGTTTTTTTTTCACGAAATACAGTTGCCCATCCGGTGGGTCCCAGCTGTCAGGTGGAGGAATCATTATTTTCCGCGTAATAAGGAGGCACTTCCTTGCTACGGCCATGGACCCAGCTGTTAGCCTCTCCATGTACAGTCCACGTCCGATGGAAGTCGTTCCTTGACCATGTTGACCACGCCATGCCGAGAGCACCGAGGCGGTGGACGACGACGAGGCCTAGGAAGGGGACGACACGGAGGTTGGGAAGACTCGGCAATTGTTTCCCACGGAGGGGAGTACGACTGTACGAGGGTTTACTGGTTCTTCTACCGTCGCCGGAGAATAACAGCAGGTGTGGGTGAGTAGAGGGATGGCTAGGCCAGCGATGGGAGTACGGTGGGGCGGTGAGGCCTGCGCGGCAGCACAACCGGCCGCGGGGAGGAGGGAGCAGGCAGTCCCGTCGGCGCTTGTTTGAGCGGTTGGAGCAGGAAGAGCAGAGATTGAAGAAGCACGACGGCCGTTGGATGGACATCCAACAGTATACAGGCCATCTGTGGAAAGCCTCAAATCTGTGGAAAACAGCATACAACCCATCTGCCATTATTTCAAATAATTTACAGCACATTTGCTAATTCTTACGGGTTTTTTTGGAGCCCATATTCTTTATGTTAGCATTACAGCCCATATTGTGGCCACAGTTAAAAAATTATACGAAATTTTGCATATGTCGGTGCGGTCTGAACTGTTTTTAATCCCGAAATTTCAAGTCACATTGAGACTGATTTTGAAAATAAATGCATATCAATATAAAATCCAATCAATTTTCCATGCATAAAAATCAATGCAATTTAAAATCTCGAAATGAAAAAAAGATATTTGAAAATAATTGCCGGTTTGATGTGTTTTAAAAATGTACATCCCATTTCTCATTACTGATAGGCCATTTTCTTGGCCAGCCGAATGAAGCTCTCCTCGTCTTGAAAGATTTGCAGCCCAGCAGGCCTGATAAAGCGACTTACTTGACAAATCACAAAAGAACTGGGCTAGCCATTTTTAGAAAGAAAAAAAAACTACTGGGCTGGTCTGTGGTAAACATAAAACAAAAGGCTGTCTAGACAGACCAGAGTGTCCCACACAGCCCAGTTGACACCATGCTTCCGTCTCAAAAAAATTTAGATAAATGCCACTCCAATTATGGCGACTCATAAAAATGCTACTGCAATTTCCAAACTTTGAAAAATGCCACTGCAATTTTTGCAAACTTTGAAAAACGCCACTACAGTTTGCAAACTTTGAAAAACGCCACTCCAGACTTCGAAAAATGCCACTAGAAATGGCATGAAATGGAATTTTTCTAAGTTTGGAAATTGCAGTGGCATTTCTCGGATACACCAGATTTGGAGTGGCATTTATCAAATTAACCCAAAAAAAATAACTGGGCGAGCTGCTGGGTCCCCGGTGTCAGCTACTTGTTATGCAATTCTCTCGTTTATTGACTACGTTGACAATGGCATGGGACCCATATGTCAGAAATCCACTAGGAGGAGCCATTTTTTTATTGGCTTGAAATAAGGAGGCACTTGCTTGCGTACTGCCATGACCTTGGCGGGTCCCTGCTGTCATCCTCTCCATGTACAGTACCAGTTGGTGGTGCTTCAAAACTGATCGGCACGCCATTAAAAAAATAAAGGTCGATAACTAATGCGGCACCTCGGGCCAACGCGGCCAGATCGCATTTTGCACGAGAAATTACACACCATGTTTTGTTGACATGTGGTCCCGTTCCAACATATCAGTGAGACGACGGCGAGTAGTAGGAGTATTTCCGAATGGACGTGTAGGCCGGGGCGCCTCTTCGTGAACCATGGCAAACTCACAACCGTCCACCGACTCTTCGCCTTTCCCTCTCGATTTGGAACTGCTGTCGCATGCTCTTCCTCTCCCTCCTCCATTTTCCTTCAGCCCTTCACCCTTTCTTCTGCCATTGTTCGATCGTCTTCTCCATGGAGGGAACATGCCGGAAACGACCCCGTTATTCTTGCCCTGGTCCGAAAGATGACATGGTGGAGGAACTCATTGATCGGTGCAACATCATCACCTCGGCTAGCATGGCAGGTTCGTTCAAGCCCATTCTCGACTCAACTAATAACATCATTACAAAGAACCCAAGAGTCAAGGAGCGGTTTGATCTCCCCTATCTTCTTGGCCGTGACCCTGATGACTGGCGCCGGCACGACGGAGGCCTCGCCCTGTGCAAGTTGATGCCGCTTGATAATGATACGTATGATGTTAAGATGCCATCGCTTGAGGGCAAGGCTTGGGCGGGTGCAAATGGAGATTGGGTTGTTTACATTGGGTCCAACTATGAGTGGGAACTTGTGAATGTGTACACTCGTCACTAGGTTCCACTTCCAAAAATCTCAGCACACTGCCCAGAGGTTGAGAACACCGGTAATGTAAGCGCGTTCAAATACGATCATGGTGACTGTCTTCTACGGAAGATAGCAATTTTTTGAGTTCCCAACCGCTCTTGGAATTACAACAACTATGAAATTGTTGCTATCTTCGACAAGCTTGTTGCCATCCTTAGTGGTTTGACTCGATGGACATTGCTCAAAAATCAGTTTCTGTGCACGAATGAGTACTGTGATGCAATTCAATACGAGGGCCTTGTGTTTGCTGCCACCACTCGTGGCAATCTTTTCGCATGGTAGCCTCATAGTTCCGGTACGTTTGTCTTCCATCGTAATTATAATTGTTTCATCCACATGCATGCGGGTTAGCAAGTTTCCCTTTACTAATTAAACTTCTCCTTGGGTTTCCAAGGTCCTGTGAACATCCCACCACCTATACTTGAAAATTTTTATAACCAAGGGGGAGATGCCGATGGTGATGATCACGAGCAGCGCCCATATACTTTGTGGCATGTGGCAACTAATTCCGATGGATCACCTATTCTTGTGTGTATACAACCCACTGATGATGTTACTGCTAAGGAAGCGGGTGTCTCCCATGGTCGCACTCTCCGGACCTATTCCAACACCCGTTGCATGGTATTCAGGATGGATACTAGTGTGCTAGCGCCAACTCCTTCTCCCTGGCACAGAATTGATAGTCTTGGAGAAAACTCGCTCTTCCTTGGACAAAACTATCCGATGATGGTGAAAGGCGATCCAACTGCTGTTGACACATTTATGAGAAGCAAATGTGTCTATACCTCGTACATTTGGGTGGTTCCCTACCTTGGTACTGATAGAGTAGGCCGCTTCAGCCTGGATGATCAGTCCTGCGTTGGTCTCCAGATCGACAACGGATGGCCCGTCCCAGAGAATCATTTGTGGTTCAAAGCAAGCGTTTCCAACATCTCGGAATGGTTGAGTTGAAGTTCATTTCATGGCTTGTTATTTGTTGTGTGGTGAAAACTTTAGTATTTATAATGTATCCTCATTGTCGATGTGGGTTGATGACCTGTTATATGTAATAAAATGATATGCCTGTGATAAACTTACTAAATTTATGAATGGCTTTCGAGTCGCTTCTCTAAATTTGTACTACTAGCTTCACATGATTCGCGCGTCGGGCGGGTGTTTTTACTGTAGCCATATGTTAATGTGTTCGTTGTACGTAACCAACACCTTGAATCCTCGATACTAGTATACTATATACTAGTAGGAGTAAGTAGTAGGAGTAGTAGGGTGGCATGGGCCAGAACAAGCATTCACGTCCAGGAGTACGGCACACGCCACCACCACGACATCCATCTGACACCATATTATTTCTTGGAGTCTGTGCTAGAGCAATCTCTTCAACCTTATCGTTTCTCTAACTTCAGCCATCACGCGGAGGGCGAGGTGGGGGTTTGCCGATAGTCGGTTTCCTTAACTGCGGTCCCACTTGTAAGGCCAAGTCCAACGCACGACCCCAAACGGACCTCCGTTTTGCACGAACTCCAATGATAATTTTGACTAGAAAAGAAAGACCAAAGAAAACAGGAACCACAAGAATACATTTTACTACTCCTGTAAGTTGGATTAGTGCCTTCTTGATGCATTCATTGTTGATCTGCGGAGGCTCGATCTTGCGTGCTTCTTTCTTCTTCGAGTGTAAAGAAGTAGACGTTGCTTCCTCGCATCTAGTCTCTTGTCTAGCCTCTATTCTAGTAGGAGTATCAACAAGTGCACTGTAACACCCTCGATGCGACTATATCTCCCACGTGTCAAGGCACGACTTAGAGGCATAATCGCATTAGAGGCATATGTTGCAAGTTAGGCAATCTTCACAACATCCCATGTAATATGTAGATAATAAAAGGGAAGATAACATAGTTGGCTTACACTCGCCACATCAATCAAGTACATAAATAACATTACATCATTCAAACACTCATGGCCCGACTACGGTGCCAAAATAAAAGATAACCCAACATGCGACACGGTCCCGATCACTCCCGACTGGGCACCACTACTGATCATCAGGAAAGGAAACATAGTATCATTGAGAGTCCTCGTCGAACTCCCACTTGAGCTCAAGCGCGTCACCTGGAGCGGAATCATCAGGCCCTGCATCTGGTGTAATAGTAATCTGTGAGCCATAGGGACTCAGCAATCCCGTACCCTCACGATCAAGACTATTTAAGCTTATAGGTAAGGCAAGGTAAATATATGGTGGAGCTGCAGCAAGCGACTAGCATATATGGTGGCTAACCTGTTCGCAAAAGAGAGCGAGAAGAGGAGGCAAAGCGCGAGCGAGAAAACTAGAGAGCAACCTGCGCAAACATTACTCCAACACTGTGTCCACTTCCCGGACTCCGCCGAGAAGAGGCCATCACGGTAACTCACACTGTTGATTCATTTTAATTAAGTTCAGGTTCAAGTTATCTACAACCGGACATTAACAAATTCCCATCTGCCCATAACCGCGGGCATGGCTTTCGAAAGTTCAAATCCCTGCAGGGGAGTCCCAAACTTGGCCCATGACAAGCTCTCACGGTCAACGAAGGAATAGACCTCCTCCCGAGACGTTCCGATCAGACTCGGTATCTTGGTTCTTCAAGACACTTCGACAGCTTAAAACAAGACCAGCAACAGCGCCGGAATATGCCGACAAATCCCGATAGGAGCTGCACATATCTCGTTCTCAGGGCACACTCAGATGAGACATCCTACGAGTAAAACCAACCCTCAAGTTGCCCCGAGGTGGCCCCGCAGTCTACTCGGTCGGACCAACACTCAGAGGAGCACTAGCCCGGGGGGGGTTTAAATAAGATGACCCTCGGGCTCTAGAAACCCAAGGGAAAAAGAGGCTAGGTGGCAAATGGTAAAATCAAGGTTGGGCATTGCTGGAAAAGCTTTAATCAAGGCAAACTATCAAGGGGTTCCCATTATAACCCAACCGCGTAAGGAACGCGAAATCCGGGAACATAACACCGATATGACGGAAACTAGGGCGGCAAGAGTGGAACAAAACACTAGGCGAGAGGCCGAGCCTTCCGCCCTTTACCAAGTATATAGATGCATTAAGATAACATGGCAATATAATGATATCCCAACAAGTAAATAATGTTCCAACAAGGAACGGTCTCCAATCTTCACCTGCAACTAGCAACGCTATAAGAGGGGCTGAGCAAAGCGGTAACATAGGCAATCAACAGTTTGCTAGAACATGGTGGGTTAGAGGTTTGACATGGAAATTTGGGAGGCTTGAAAGCAAGTGGTAGGCATCGTAGCATTGGCATAGCAAAAGAGCGAGCATCTAGCAAAGCAAACATAGTAGTGATTTCGAGGGTATGATCATCTTGCCTGCAAAGTTGTCAGAGTTGACTGGATCCTCGAAAGCAAACTCAACGGGCTCCTCGTTAGCGAACTCGTCTCCCGGCTCTACCCAAACAATACAAACAGAACACAATCAACCACGTGCAAGCTCAAACAATATGATGCAAAGATGGTATGCTATGCGGGATGCGATGCGGGATGCATATGCAAGATTTGACAAGGGATGCATGAACCTGGCCTCAACTTGGAAATCCAAGTGTGCCACTAGAAAGATGAGATGAAATCGCTTGAAAACGATATAAAGAACGCCGGAATTGGAGTTACGGTTTGGAAATGGCAAGCAATTCAAATATGACCACGTTCTGCGATTTACAACAAGTAGCCATCTAAATGCAATGAGATGTACATGCTACAACATTCAAACATGGCATCAAAATACATGGCAGGGATGCAGTCAAGATGCTTAACAAAAGTCTAGCACTGAGCTACGGCCAATTCATCCATAAACAGGTTCAAACAAGCATGGCAAAAATGCATATGGTAAACAGATTTCAGACTTGTCTGGAATTTTAGATCAGGTAGCACTGTTCGGAGCACGAAAACTATATACTACAGGATTTGAACATGGCAAATTAAACATGGCATGGAGCTACTAAAAGAGCTTAACAAAAGTCCCTTAGTGACCTTGAGCCAAAAGGGATCATAAAATACAATTGCAAGCATGTGAACATGGCAAAAACATAATCAGTTCTCAGACTTGGTGAAAACTGGAGCATGCTGAAACAAATATCAAGTAGGCATGTTTACGAGCTCGATGCACTCACTACAGAGCAAGTCATGACAAGCTAAGCATACATCCATCAAGAATACACAAAATTCAAGCTAGACATGGCAAGAAAAATAGCATAGCATGCACGGATCAACTACAACATCCTCGGCAAAATCGCTAACAAGTAGACAATATGCCCAGATTTACGAAGTAGCAAAAGTAGAGTTCGATTGACTCAAGCTAGGGTGCTCCATAATTGCAAACAAAGACATGGATGGATAGAGCACTACAATATTAACAAAACATCCTTACTGATCATCCTCAAAAGAGGCACGGATCACTAGGAAACAACATGAACATATGGCCATATGAGATAAACAGCTCAAGGACTTAGTGAAAATGCTAAGTCCCTGAAATCAGCATTACCAAGTGCCTCACTTTGCAAGCTTGTGCTAGTCACCACACACATCACAAAAATACATGGGTTGCACCTCTGGAAAGATGGCAAAACCCTTAACAAAACATATGTAGAGCTCATGGGCATATCATGCACACAATAATCATGGCAAAAATGACAAATATCTAAAAGGAGTAGCAGATCTGACAATTAACTCAAGTAGCACTCTTCTAACAGCATTTTGGGCATCAAGATGAACTCAAATGAAAATGATGCAATGAGATGAAAAGATGTACTCTCTCAGACGAACATTTTTATATGCTATATGCATGAATCAGAGCAATGGACGCAAAGTTACGACAAGAAGAACATGGCCATATGAAACTGGGAATCTCGAGGACTTAGTAGAAATTCCACCTCCAGATCTAGGGTTTGGCAGAGCGCGAACCGAGGCGGCGGTGGATCTCGCCGGAGATGGCCGGAAGAGGAGTGGACCTCGCCGGAGATGGCGGATCCGGGCCGGATCTCGCCGGATCCGGCTGGATCCCGGTGCGGGGCGGCGGAGGAAGGCGGCGGCCATGGCGCGGTTGGGCGGCGGAAGATGAACGGAGGCGGGCCGGCTCACGGTGGCCGGAGCTCGTGGCCGGCGAGGCACACGGTGTCGAGCGGAGGCGCGGCGTCCGGCTCATAGGGAGGCGGGGCGCGAACGAGGGAGGAGCGGGGTGGCGCGGGGAGACGGCGACCGGGCTTGGGGGCCCTGCTCGGGCCCGGGCGGGCCGCGGCGAAGTGGGCCTTGCCTGCGGGACAGGTGGCGGCGCCCGATTGGACGCAGGCGGCGGCGGGCATGTCCGGGCTGCGGGTTTTCGTCCGGCGGCGACGGGGAAGATAGATCTAGGGTTTAGGGGGGAGAAGAACCGTGAATTTCGAAGTGCAACACACATATATAGGTAGAGGGAGCTAGGAGAGTCCAAATGAGGTGCGGTTTTCGGCCACACGATCATGATCGAACGACCGAGATGATGGAGATGTCTTAGGTGGGTTTTGGGCCAAAATGGAGGGGTGTTGGGCTGCAACACACACGAGGCCTTTTCGGTCCCTCGGTTAACCGTTGGAGTATCAAACGAAGTCCAAATGGTACGAAACTTGACAGGCGGTCTACCGGTAGTAAACCAAGGCCGCTTGGCAAGTCTCGGTCCAATCCGGAAATGTTTAATCCCCACACATGAGAAGAAGGTAGAAATGACCACCGGAGGAGATAGGAGCGCCGGAATGCAAAACAGACAACGGGGAAAATGCTCGGATGCATGAGACGAACATGTATGCAAATGAAATGCACATGATGACATGATATGCAATGCATGACACACAAGCAATGACAAGGCAACAACAACGAATAACTAGAGGACACGTGGCACATCGGTCTCGGGGCGTTACATGCACTAATCTCATCCGAGAGTAGAACCGAAGATTTGGTCGGGTTCTTCCTCCTTTTGCCGACACGTGGGACATCCAGCATCCAGGTTGTGTCATGAAAGAAAATAGAGTGGTAGTTGAAGCCACGAGATGTGCATCTTGGGTTAAACTATAAATAGAATCTTACTACTCTTGAGTAACTCCAAAAGCAGCCACCAAAGAGCTTTATTGGATTTGTTTTTCATCACCAGCACGTCGAGGTGAAAGATGTGTAGGTTCAATGGGTCCTCTTGCGTTTTCACTGACATGTGGGGCCGCATGTGAGCAAACAGACGATGGGCTCTGCGTGTCCGCTGGCTGGCTGAGAAGAGAGATAGAGGAGGGCTGAGCACGGACTGCAGGAAATTTGTTCTACATACCTCGATATAGGCTCGATATAGTGGGGTGGCATGGGTCATAACTCAATAGCATTCACGTCTAGAAGTACGGCACACGCCACCCACACGAGTCCCATCCGACACCAATTTTCTTGGAGTCTATGCTACAACCATCTCTTCTCCCTCCTGTTTTCTCGGCAATCGCGCGGTAGGAGGGGTGGGGGTTTGCCGATAGTCGGTTTGCTCAACTGCGGTCCCACTTGTAAGTGAAAATGCAACACCACACGCATTCCCTCTTGAGCGGCGTGCCGGACCAACCGTGTGGGGGTGCGACGCGAACACGACAGGCTTTTCCTTTTGAACTCGTAACTTGTAAAATTGGTTCTGCTCCATGGCGCGACCGATAGATAGAAAATAATGATTTTGCCTAGAGTAATGAGAAGTTTGGTTCTGGCGCCGTTCATGCATGGAGTACGTATGAAAATTATGAAGTTGATGCGAAAGGTCAGATAATTACTGTAGTATCATATACTACTACATGGATTTGATGGAAAGATAAAAATACATACGGATCCATCAACGTTCAACGACATCCTCATGCCCTAGTGCGCCGGGTCACCAACCGACGTGTGAGGAGCAGCGGCGTCGGCGGCGAGCTCAACGTGCTTCTGAACAGTGCAGTCCAAGGTTGCCCTGCGCTCCAAGAAGGCCAGCGTCCTATCGTCCTCCTCTTGCATGTAGTAGTCCTTGTGGATGATTTGCGCGTAGACGTGGGTGATTATATAGATGGTGTCTTGCTGCGCCAGGCGCTGCGCGGCGTGCGCGACCTCGAGGTGGACATTCTCCAGCGCGACGGCGGACAGTCGCAGGGCCACCATTGCGTCGAAGAGGTTGTTACCATAGTGGCCGTTGAGGGTGGCGGGCATCGTAGAGTCTGGGCGCGTCGGCTAGAGGCTTACGTCAAAGTCGTCTGCAAGCTTCTTGATGATGGTGAACTTGTCGAGGAAACCGATGAGGACCTCGTCGAACAAGGAGACGAAGCTGTCGTCCAAGCGGGCCCTCGCCCTGGCGGCCTCAAGCAATACTACCTGGAGACGTTCCTCGGTGCCGGTGGACGTGGTAGTACTCCTAAATCCAGACGGTGGTGCTACTAGTACTAGTAGTAGTACTACCAATGTAGTAGTAGGAGTACTAGCACTGTACCCCCGTTGGTCAAATTATTACGTGTTGCTCCTCACAATGAAGTGACAAGACCCTGCGCCGGAGATGACACCTTAGTATAGGCGCCGTGTTCAGCATACCATAGTCAGCCTCACCGTCTGCAGTCACTATCATCATGGATGTAGAGCTAGCCTACTTACAACTAGCCCTATTCGACATAATTTCCCATGCGTAGATGCCCGTGCATTGCACGGAACACCAAGATTGGGGGTGGGTGGCTCCGACAGCGGCCATCGCGCCAGATTTTTCCACGGCCTTCTACTCCTAGATTGTGAGAGACAAGGAGTTGTTTGTAAATAGGGAACAAGTGCGGGCATCTTTTTGCAAAAATGGAGAAGTTTGGTTTGTATGCGTCAGATCTAGATCCGACGGCTATTGGTGAAAGATGGGAGGCACAACATCATCACCAACTCAGGACCTGTTTGATTCGTAGGATTTTGAAAACGCAGGAATAGGACACGGCAATATTACAAGTTTCAAACTGATATTACAAATGTTAGGAGTAATGCTGCACCTACGAAGAGGGAATTACTAGGAAGTTTACGTAAGAACTTTCGTTACTTTAGGTGGATGCAGCATTATCGTACAAACTAAAATCCACCGCCCTGACAAGTCACTAATGGGCAAATAAGTTTTCGAGTCTCTGGCCACTTGATGTTTCAAAAACAAATTCAACTTCTGCAGAGAAATGAGCTCCACCGTGTACCCGCGCGGGTGTGGCTGGGCACGAAGCGTGAGTACGTGCACGGTGCACCTATTCTCTTCTTGTATACGTACACCACCTATGTGGGGTTGTGTGAGAGAGATACAAAGCTAGAGAGATATAGTGTGT
>NC_041392.1:409568839-409571805 GCF_002162155.2 Triticum dicoccoides
AAATTTAACATATGCAATGTGTGTGAAATAGAGTCCTGGATAGAGGGGGCGATCCACGAGAAGAGAGTGGAGGTATCATCGGCTTGAGGTGTCCATAGAATCGAAGAGAGGGATGATGTGTGTGTGTGTGCGTGCGTGATCGATAATGAGTGCCATCGAATTTGTGTGTGCCCACGTCAAAGATATAGAGTGGCTGGCCTACTGGAAAGTGAGATGGGACATGTGCAGTTTGTCTCTGTGGCATGGATACCTACCTGTAGCGCTCGACTATCGGTGTGTGGTGGGGGAAGAGGGAGGCCCAATTAACTATAGAGGTACAATGGCTGGTATGTGGAGGAGGAGAGAGGCCTACCTCATGTATTAAGGAGATCGATCTGCCTCATGTATTAAGGGAGATCGATCGGCATCCATGCATATGTGCAGGAGATGAATAAGGTTGGGAGAGATATAGAGCTAGAGTGTTGGAGGGGGTGTTAGTGGAGTTGCTTCTAACAAATGGTGGGATAGGCTTGCTAGACAAACGGAGGGCACGCCCGCAATATCAATAAGAGAGGAGATGGCTGGTTGTTGTTTGTGCACGTGCATGTGAGAGACGGGTCAGGAGGCATGCACGAATGATGAGGGGGGATGATGTGGCTGTGGTAAGCAGACGTAACTACATAGGAAGATCAATCGCCCTTTGTAAGAGAAAGGAGAGACATAACTTGTGAGGTACGTCGATCGATGGGGGGTAGTTAAAGTCGATCTAGGTATATGTTGGGAGATCGATTGGTATACATGCATGTGTGTGTTAGAAGCAAATGAGGCACGAGGAGAAGGATAGTGAGAGAGAGATGCATGTAGGAGGTGGTACGAGAGGCATACTATATCGAGGGGGAGGAGTGTGCGAGTACGAGAACAATAAAAAGAGTGGTGGGAGTGAGGCATGGGCGGTGACAAGAGAAGAGGGGAAGCTTGTGTTTGTGCTAGGCACACCTGGCTAGAGAGGCATATCGATTCATGTGTGCCATAAAGAAGGAGCAGGGGGGCCTACACACACCGTGGGTGAACGACCTAAAGTGAAAAGACGAATTTGCACGATGGAGCTAGAGAATGCCGAGGGAGGGTGAGAGGGATGCGGGCGTGTGCATGCATAAGAGAAAGTTAGCGCTAGCTACAAAGATAAGAGGGTTGTGTGGGTGTAAAAGATGAATAGAGATCATATATACTTCATTATAAAAAGTGAATTCGGATATTTGAAGAATTTATCATAGTGTTTCAAACCGACGGATGTGTGAATATATATAATGGTGATACACATGGTGTGGTTATGAACATGGTATACTACATTTAATATATTTTATCTCTACTCTTATAAAAAAACAGAGTTATTGATGATGGTGTGCCTGCCATCCTGCATTATAGGCCGTCGGATTTTTATCTGGCGGATGACAAGGAAACTATGATGGTTGAAGTTGGCAACAATCATGATTGTAGATTCTTATTGAAATAGAGAAACGAATTCAAATTTAGTTCGAATTGCAGCGGTAGTATAGACATTTGGAATGCACTAAAATGTTGGTATGAGTAGGTTACATGCATTATACATCAAGCGAAAAAATTTAATCGGACATAACATGGATTCATACTCCCTCCTTCCATCAACATAGGGCGTAATGAGATTTTTAAGACCGCCTTTGACTATTGACAAGATTAATAGTACATGACATGCACAATGTGAAAATTATATCATTGAAAGAACCTTTCACAGACGAATTTAACAGTGTGCTTTGTGTAAGTTGCATGTCATATATCATTGCTCTAATATTTGGTCAAAGTTAGCATCGAAAAACGCATTAGGCCCTATATAGATGGAAGGAGGGAGTAGCTTTGAATAGCATTTGTATAGTAAAACGGGGCAAGACTCTCTCTTTGTGTGGTGTGAATAGTTTTATTTTTTTCGTTTTCTTTTTGGTTGAGGGAAGTGCGAATTGATTCGATACGTACAAGTACAATATTACGACACGTTAGGCTTGTCCCTGAAATTCAACCCGCGTCTTGTTATATCCCGAAAATTCAGATACCGTGCTCCCAAGACTGGCGCCTTCACAACCCGCGCCTTGCTATCCCGAAATTACAACGCGCGCGAAAACTCCCTCCAGCTGCCAAATCCCGACACGCGAAATCCCCCTTCTAACCCTGACCCAAAAGGGCCGCTAGTTCAAATCGGTGGGGGTACTTTTGTAACACACCCTACATTTTGGACAAGCGCGTTCCTAAGTCATGCTTCACCCCCTCCCATTGCCCCCTTTTTGCCATTCGAAATCCCAGGCCACCATAACCTCTCCGCTCCAGCCGCGAAACCCCACCCTCCTCCGTCTGCACGTCACCGTTGCCCAGCCAGAGCCTCTTCCCCGATGACGTCGTCCACCACAACAGCTTGACGTCCCCCGTCGACCTCCCCGGATGAGGATCCGTCATCCATCTCGCCGTCCCGCCGGTTCAGCCGCCCCGTCCTCCACCTCCAAGGAGCTCCTCCGATGATCGCCTCGTCTATCGCGGCTGCTCCATCCCCACAGCGCCGCCTTAACCTGCTCCACCGGAACCGCAACATCCTCACCGACTCCTCGGACGAAGCCAAGGCCTACTCGGCGCCACCAAAGAGGTTGTACACTCATCGCATCGCACCTTCTCCTTAACTCGACCTCCCGGCACCGACGGTGCTCCATCCCGCACCCCCATGGACCAGCTACCTTGAAGCCGATGCCATGAGCGACATCTCCATGGCGGCTCTCCCCCAGTGCAAGGCCCCTTCGGCGACAGCGTCCATACTAGCGGGATCTGCTGTTGCTGCTCTGGCTCTCGCTCGATCGCTCGCTCGCCCAGCTGCTGCTGCTGCTCTCCCCCTCGCTCGTGCCGCTGCTCTGCTCCGATTAAGCCACACTTCAGTCGACTGAATCGACTTTTGGGTCAATCAATTTTCAGGG
>NC_041392.1:409572301-409616050 GCF_002162155.2 Triticum dicoccoides
GTTAAGGAAGAACCACTCGCAGCGGGGATGGAGGCTCGCCGGAGAGGTACCCCACTATCTATCTTAGGGTTCATGGTCGGGGGTGGGGGGCCTAGAGGGCTGGCCGGGGCGGCGGTGGCGAGTTGTTTCGGGGCGGCGAGGCGGCGCTGGGGTCGGCGGTTCGGCCGGTGGTGGCTGGCGGCTCAAGGGGGTGCAGGTTGAAGATGAACTGCAGGCCCTCCCTAAACTACATGTCAAGTGCCTCTCTGCTACCATTGCGTCCAGTTTCGACAGTAGCATTCAGATTCCAAAGTAAATTTCAGTTTCGATAGTTAAGTTCAGAGTCAACAGTTTTTACCTCATCTGTTGTAGTTAGGTGGTTTTTGGTGATGTTAATTTTACATCCATTTTACATCATCTATTGGAGATGCTATTAGAATCCCACTTGAGATTGACGATGTCTGTCTTGTGCTGCTTCAGCCTTGACGTCTTATGGCTCACCGGAGCTGCTCCAATGACAGAACAATCCATCACAACAGAGCAGTGCCCTGGACGCCGTCTACAGATTCCTCAGATCTTCCTCCACACCTCCGACAGCCACCTCTGCCTCAACTGCTTCAGCGACCAACCCAATGATGCTGAGGTCGACACGGCTACGGCAAAGAGGATGGCATCACATATTTGAATGATATCTTGCCCATCCTTTTCTTCATTACATTTCCATTTGTCGACAATGTTTGTACATTAAACTACTCTTCCCGTGAATCATCCATTTGGGTGGGAGATGGAAAATCTGGAGTGAAAACAAGGCCTTTAGAGCAGACAGTGCTACCTGTCAAAGCAGATCTCTTGTTGGGTCCCGATAGCTCCTCAGAGATGGATTCAGAGACAGATGACAAGTCCTATTCCCCCACTGAGGTGTATGCTCTAACTTGGCATGGTTATACTGCACATATCATGCACGGTGTCTTGCATTGCATAGTTTAGACATCATATACACAATATTCAACACCATGTTCTTAGTTCAGACATCATATTGAATGCCCTCTGTTTAGCATATAAATCACATATGGTAATTAAATGATGCGATCCTGATAACTTAGATAACATGTAGGTGAATTATGTCATGCGATCATGTTTAGTTATTCATCATATCTTTGAATTATGTTATGCTATGCTATCCAGTTTAGATAGACATCATATATGTGAAATTATGTCATGCTATCTGTTTTAGTTAAACTATATACATGTCAACTATTTCATGCCGTCTTTTCCAACACTATCTATTGCATCTGTCTCTCATACAATGTCTGTACATTCAACTATGTTTCCTGTTTATCAGGCATTTGAATTGGAGCGGGTGATGCCAGTATCTAGCTGACTAAAAACACGGTCTTCAAATAAAATAGTGCTACCTCTTGGTGGAGATAGCACCCCGGTTGTACATGCACAAGAACCAGCCCTACCACACATAACCCAAACTCTCGCAGATTGTACCCCTACTACGATGGACAGAGAACCAGCTTCACCCAATCTAACCCCAACCCCAGCCGATAGTAACCCAGTTCCTGTTGACACATCACCATCTCCACCATAGAACTCCCAAACAAGAGCAGTTAGTAAGGCAGCTCCAGTGCCCAAAGGGCCAGTACTATCATGGCGAACCCCAACTCCACCAGTTAGTACGCCTATTCCTGTGGAGGAAGCACAACCAGCTAGTCGTAGTTTAGTATCTATCGCATTTGATGTTGTTAAATCATATGTGCGTATCTTCCCATCTTGGAAATATTATACTGAAGATGAAGGAAAATGCCAGTTGCAGGTGTTTGTCCAGGAGTTATGTGTAAGTAATGTTATTCATGGCAATTACTTTGCTTCGTCCCATACATCCTACCTCCATGATGGTTATAATATAGCAAATTTTCCCATTTTTTCTATAGAGAAGGACCGATTTGGAAACTCGGGATGAGGTAAACCTGTGCTAATACCTATGCTATCTTTAATAATGCTTGGTGGCAGTATCAGAATTACCTGAAGAAAACGTACTTCACCAGCAAAGAAACTCATCAAATTCCCTTACGTTCTCTTGAGACACATTTACTGGACTATGACTGGGAATGCCTTGTTCTGTACTGGTCCCGAACCAAGAATGTGGTAAGGTCTATGAGCTCATTTTCTATTTTTAAGTATTATATTCTTGCGTCTTACTGTACTCTGTTCATGTAGAACAAGTGCCTAAACCTGAAGAACAACTATTCTAATTTAAGATTCCATTGCTACCATAGGACATAGATATATGTTTGTTTGATGCTTTTATTATATACTAGTACTTGGCAATAGAAGACTTGGTAGTTTAATCCTGTCCACCTTACTAATGAACTGGTTCACCGAAATGAGTTTCATATACTAGTACATGCTAAACTTGTTATGTGTCTGCTTGTATCTTCTTTTAGAATGCTGACAGAATATTGGGGAAGAGTGCCTTATTAAGCAACGGTAAAGGAAGTAATGCAGATAAGTTTCAGGATAGTGACACATCATGTCTTGGTTTAGTGTTGGAGTTACTGGCCACTACCGCTTGCACAAGCTATTCAAACTCACTGTCTGAATCAGTTCGGTTTCTTGGGTCTCAACTACAAGATGAAAGACCTCGATCAGCTGTGCTGCGACAAGAAGCGGAAGGACTGCGGAAGTCCCTGGAGCATTCAAATGCATACTTTCTGGTGCAACATCAAGTGTTGGAGGATTTTAGCGCCAAAGAGGACAAAGCTAATCAGCTTGCTAAGCTTATTGCCAGCATGGTGGATACCCAGGATAACATTTCTTGAGCTCTTGTGAAGTTGTTTCAGTTATGCTCTTGTTTTGTTGCCGCGCTTATTTGCACTGGTGGCCAATTTTGACGGCCAGTGTATATGATATGCTGCTTTGTTCCCTATATTTGCACTGGTGGCGAACTTTGATGCCCAGTGTATGTAATATATGTAATAGCCGTGATAGCCTAGCGTTAGTTGCTTGCTTATTTATTTCCTTGTTGTCTTGTTTATTTGTTTGCTTGTAGTCATTGCAGTTCTTTTTCCGCGGTTAACTAGTGGCTGCAATAACATATTTTTTAAAACTAGGCCACAATAACCATGGGCTAATATTTACTGTAGTGACACCGGGCATCCTACGGGCCGTAGAAACAGTGGGCCTTCTACGGGTCATAGAAATAGTAGGCCTTCTACGGGCCGTAGAAACAATGGGCCTTCTACGGGTTGTATCATCAATGGGCCTTATACGGGCCGTATGATCGATTGGCCAAACATGGGCCAATAACAGGCCGCATTATGGCCGTCAACGGGCTAGAGTTGGAATCATCCGTTCATGGGCCGACCGTAACGGGCCATCGTTAATAGGCCGTATTTGATGACGCTATGAAAATGGCCCAACGTATTAACGGACCAAAAACGGGCCGACTGTAACCACAGGCTGAATTTGTCCCACAAGCAGAAAATGACAGTAACAGGCCGTAAGTAAACGAATGCTGGAAATGAGCCCAAGAATAAATGGGCTCTGAGAAGGCCGAAAGATAACATGGGTTGGAAACGGCCCAACAGAATAACGGGCCGTTAATGGGTATAAAGTGATACACTGTTCATTACGGGCCAGTTTCACCATGGGCCGTTAATGGGTGTAAAGTGATACACTATTCATTACGGGTCAGTTTCACCACGGGCCGTTAATAGGCCAAGAGTTACATAGGGCCTCATATGGGCAGAAAGACGTCATGGGCCATACATGGGCCAGAAGTGAAAACGGGCTGGAATCATATTGGATGGCCCAGATGATGCTACTAGGCCTAATTCAGATAGGGCGTAACGGGCCTTGGGTTAGCGGGCTGTAAATGGGCTATATATGAACATGCCGTTAACAGGCTTTACATGGGCCGACCCGCCACCTTTTGACCAAGTCAAATGGGCTGGCCTTTTCACAGGAATGGGTCTCTGTTGGGCCGTGCCACGTGTCGACGTATCATAGGCGCCTATCTGACCCACTGACGAGCTGACACGTGTTTCGTCCGGCCAATAAGAATTTTACACGTGGAAATTTCCCATTGGTCGGGGCTGTTAATGGGTTATCGGATCCAAAACCCGACCCGATAGCTTAATGGCGTTCCGTTATGGTGGATGCCATGTGTCGGTCACCCTTGACGAAAGCACTTCCATGACGCACGATTTATCGTCATGGAAGTGGACACTTCCGTGATGATAATTTTGGCAATGTCATGGAACACTTCTACGACAACACAGGTATGACTATCTTGATTCTGTCATAAGTTTGTCATGGATGTACATGCATGACAAAAAACGTGACCTACTGTGACAAACACGTATCATCACATAAGTGTATTTTTTTGTAGTGTATGGTCAGTGCATACATCGCAATGGTTTCCAATAAGATAATGTCTCCAAGTTTTCAATGCATGCACTACGGCAGCCAACTCCAAGTCATGTGTGGCATAATTTAACTCATGCGGTTTCAGTTGTCACGAGGCATACGAGACAACTCTTTCGTCCTGCATCAGTACTCCTCCAAGTCCTAAGCGAGAGGCGTCGCAACACACCTGGAAATCCTTGCGTATATCCGGCAGAATCAGTACTCGGGTTGTAGTCAGACGATCCTTTAACTCCTGAAAACTCGCTTCACATTCTTACGTCCATTTAAATTTAATGTCCTTCTACAATAGCTCTGTCATTGGCTTCGCAATCTTGTAAAAATTCTCAATGAATCTCCTGTGAGTCTAAGAAAGCTGCGGATCTTACTAGCTGAAGTGGGTGCCAACCATTCAGTGACTGACTGTACCTTGGTGGGGTCTACGGCTATACCTTCTCCTGACATAACATGTCCAAGGAATCCAACTTCTTTCAACCAAAACTCACATTTGCTGAACTTGGCATACAACTGATGTTCCCTGAGTTTCTCGAGAACTAAACGCAAATGCTCTTTGTGCTCCTCTTCATTCTTCGAGTATACCATTATATCATCAATGAACACCACAACAAACTTATCCAAATATTCCATGAACACCTTGCTCACCATGCTCATGAAATAGGCAGGAGTGTTAGTCAGTCCAAATGACATGGCCCTATACTCATATAACCCGTACCTTCTGGTAAATGCGGTTTTAGGTATATCCTTTTCCCGGATCTTCAGCTGATGATATCCTGATCGTAGATCGATCTTCAAGAACACCTTAGCTCCTTGCAACTGGTCAAACAAATCATTGATCATCTGTAGTGGGTACTTGTTCTTGCTTGTCACGTCATTTAATGCACGATAATCAACAACCATCCTTAGAGACTTATCCTTCTTCTCAACCAAAAGTACTGGGGCTCCCCATGGTGATGAACTCCGTCAGATGTAACCTTTCTCCAATAACTCCTTGATCTGCTTCTTAATCTCCTCTAGATCATTTGCGGGCATCCGGTAGGGTCTCTTTGATATTGGCCTGGTACCTGGCAATAGCTCTATCAAAAACTCGATGTCTCGATCCGGTGGCATGCCTGGTAACTCCTCTGGAAAAACATTTGGGTAATCCTTCACTGCAGGCACTTCCTCCTGAACAACTCCCGTGAGGGTATTTACTTGGCTACTCCTAGGCGCATGTCTAGATACATACTTGATCCTTTTTCCCTCTAGGGCGGTGAGACAAATTGATTTACTAGCACAGTCAATGCTTCCTCCATACTTTGACATCCAGTCCATGCCTAATATCACATCCAATCCTTGTGACTCCAAAATTATTAGGTCTGACGGAAAAACATGGCTACCAATGGTTAGGGGTATCTGGTCGCACCATCGGCTGGCCATATACTCTGCTCCAGGTGAACTTACTAATAGAGGGGTCCTAAGGGTTTGGGTTGGTAGTTTAAACTTATCCACGAATCCCCTTGATATGTATGAATGCGATGCACCAGTATCAAAAAGAAAAAGGGCGGTAAAAGACTTAACCAAAAACTTACCGATAATTGTGTCTGGCTGCCCTTCAACCTCCTCCACATTAACGTGGTTGACTTGTCCTTTGTAGAATGGATTAGGCTTCTTCCCAGCGCTCCCATTACCGTTTCCATTCTTCGCTTCCGTGCACTCCGTGGCATAGTGTCCAGTCTTCCCGCACTTGAAGAAAGTAATGTGACTTAGGTCTCTCTTGGCGGGTGTGGCTGGATTGGAGCGGGTCTGATTGTTGCTTGTTCCGTTCCCAGTCCCATTCTTGGAACCATTGTGGTTATGCGAACTTCCTCTGTTATGGTTATGACCTCCATGGTTATGAACAAGTCCTCCCGAGTTCAGGGTTAGACGAGGCTTCTGCTGAGCTCCTGAGTTGTACCTTCCTTGTCCATACTTCCTTTTGCGGCTCTCAATTTGTTGCTGCTTCCCTTTAATCATAAGAGCCTTGTCTACCAACTCCTGCTAGTTCTTAAATGTTGCCACCATCAACTGCATGCTCATCTCATCGTTCAACACTTCCATAAACTTCTTCTGCTTCGCGGCATCCATGGCCACATCGTCAGGGGCATAACGAGATAACTTACTAAATTCATCCACGTACTACCCCACAGTACGGTTCCCATGGCGCAAGTGGCGAAACTCATGCTTCTTCATGCTCATAGCTCCCATTGAGACATGGGCGGTGCGGAATGCTTGCTGAAACTGATCCCATGTAACAGTGGCTATAGGATATGTGACTGTGTAATTCTCCCACCATGAGGCTGCTGGTCCATCCAACTGATGTGCGTCAAAATGCACCTTCTCAGCATCGGTACAACCTGTAGTGGTTAACTCCCTTCCAATCCTGCAGAGCCAATCATCTGCCACTATCGGCTCGGTGCTGCTGGAAAACACCGGCGGCTGCAACCTCAGAAAGCGGGCTAATTTGTCAACTGGTGGTGGTGGTGGGTTGTTGTTGTTGTTGTTGCCTTGATTATGAACTAACAAATGCATCAGTGTATTCTGCTATTGGATCAACTGAGTGAGCTCCGGTGGGGCAGTAAATCCGGGGTCACGTCTCGGAGGCATCTGAGGGTTTAGAGGGAAGAGAATAGAATAGAATGAGGTCCAGTGAGAAAAACACTACCCATATGCACATGATACAAACACAATCAAATCGCTCAATCAATCAAGCAAGGCATACAATCGATCTAACTACCGTTACAAAAGGGCTCGGACTATACTATATACATGGTGGAATACTACTACTGATGTGGTGGTCTACTAGAAATATTGATCGGTCGAAGACTCCATGATTTCTGCTCTAGCTTCGTCTTTATAGTCATCATTGCTACCGTCGGGGTCCGAGTCGGTGTCGTCAACGATGATGTAGTCCTCAGAACTAATCTCCTTGGGTTCATCGTCTACTCCTCCTGGCGCGGGATCTCCCATGAATACTCCCAGCTTCCTTTCCAGATCATCATTCTTCTCCACTAGTACGACGATTTCCTCCTCATAATTTTCATGAGTAGCCTTGAGTTCTTCCTCCAGTTCCGGGATCCTTGTCATTTCCTTCTTCAGATCTATCATGCCTGCGCACATTTGGTTCTCCTCGCGACGAATGTGCTGGTTTAACTCCTGGATGAAAGCTGCGATTGATCTATCCTTCCTGGTGTTGATCATCTCCCATTGCTCATCTCGGCGCCCACAAATCTGATAGATAGTATCCTTAATCTCCTTATGGTAAACTTCTCCAATGCGTCCCATGGTGATGTGAGTTGCCATACTCTTTCCTAGACTCCAGGTTGGTGCATCAAAGGAAAACTGTATGGGTTTGGTGATTGGCGCGAATGTCCTTCCTGGAACTTGAACTTGAATCATCCATCACTCCTCTTCTGGTAAAGTGGCGTTGTAAGTCCCGGTGAAGCTTAGTATTCCAATATTCAGGTACTTAGTGACTTCCTTGAAGTGTCGTCCAAAAGGTGCTTCTTCATCCAGTTGTGCAAACATGTTCCTTGCGTCTGCCATCCTAAAGAGTAGAAAATGGAGAGGAGTCAGAAATGAGAAGAGAGTGGTGATCTAGGGCTTTATCTTAGTGGTCGTGTCCTACACTCAGCCTGTGCTCTGATACCATCTTGTAGCGACCCGACCTCAAATGGTCAAGTCTCTGTGCTTCAGTGTCATCCCTGGATCAAGTATGCTAACACACACAGTACTCGAAGGATATATAACAGAGTAGCAATCACACACTTATTACATTGAATGTCTCAATAGAGAACTTATTACAATAAATATGGCCTAAGGCCATCTAATACGTAACAACGGAAGGCTTGGAAGATAAAGTGAGTCCATCAACTCCAACGCATAGCTGAGCTGTACGGCAACGACCTAACGAACCTTACTCCTCGTATGAAAAGTCTGCAACATAATACGTTGTAGCCCGAAAACGGGTCAGCACATGGAATATGCTGGCAATATAACATGGTAGAGCAAGAATAGAATAATGCTATCACTATATGCATATTTGGTTGGTGGAAAGCTCTACGGTTAAAGTTTTGCGAAAAGCCAATTTTTCCCTACAACAAAGGCATAGATTTTATTAAATTATCATGGTAGTTGAAACATCATTGAGAAGGTTCCTCCAACTCAATCCCAATTAAAAGTAATTATCAAACCAACAATATTAATTTAGAGTGATGAGATACATATGATAATCCAAGTACTAGATACTCAAGATGTCCATAACCGGGGACACGGCTAACCATGATTAGTTTGTACACTCTGCAGAGGTTTGCGCACTTTTCCCCACAAGACTCGATCTCCTCCGTTGGAAATCTCGCACTACATGATGTTTGAGAAACGGATGACCAAGACACATTCATTAACTCTCTACTCCAGATAGACTATACCACCTACAACCCACTACATCTTCTAGTCTACCTCTTCAAGAGCTTCACGCAACTTACTCAACTATGCTAGAGCCCATAATAGCTTGTGGCTGCACACGGAAGTTTCTAGCATGAAATATCTTAGTTCCCTTTGAGCCTGGGTGGCGGACCTTAGGATTATCACACGGGTACTCCGGGATATCCTAGGACAACACTAGATTATCCAGGTGCCCAACAAGAAATCCACCCAGATGTGTATTAAAGTTGCCACCTTAAGTTGAACCATTGATTAACAATCTCACATCTGTCATGGTTTCACTCACCCAAACCACGTCTACGAGCATAGCATGGCAATATAAGCAATACGTAGAAGTAACACCCAAGGGTTTGATAATAAACATGTGAATAGGCTACCTCATCTACTTCCCAAATCCCACATGTTATCAAGTCCTAACCATGCAATGTTTGAGGGTTTGAAACTAATGCATAAAAATTGGGTGATAAAGGGATCTGATCAAAGTGTTACTTGCCTTGCTGATGATCCGCAAAACCTAGGGACTCAATGTAGCACGCTCCGCACTCCGGGTACTCTATCGCAATCAAACAAGCATACAATAAGCAATCAAACAAGACGCATGGGTAAAACTCAAATAAGAGATCTACCAGAAAGTTCAACTTAAGAACTCCGATTTGCAAACAGAATCAAATCAAACGGAGCAACAAAACTTAAACTGCGAAAGAAACAAGATCTGATTACTAATCTGGACTAAGGTCAAATTTTACTGTATCAAAATCTTGTTCAAGTTGGTTAAACAGAAAGAGGGTTTCGAGACGAAACTCTAGGCGCTTGAATCGCCTGATTCCGATAAACGAGCGAAAAGTTATACTAAAACGAAAATCGGATCAGAAATCATGATTGAAAATAATCGCGGAAAATCCGAGAAAAAAAAACTGACGAACAGGCTAACGAACAAACGTTCGCTGTCTGCGGCTAAACAGTGAAAACCGTTCGTTAAAACGAACGTAAAAACGGGCGTTCATTAAGTAACTAACCAAAAAAATAAACCGAACCGGCTGTAAAAAACGGATCTAGGGTTTCGAAAAATACCAAACGGTTTTCTCACGAAGACCGAGGCGGCTACCTCGGGTTCGGCGCGTAGCGGCGGCGCGGCGCGGCGGCTAGGGTTAGGGTTAGGGTGCGGGTGTGCTTCGGCGATGGCTATGGGCTTTCGGCGGCTCGGGGCGGCGGCTTATAAAGCCCGCCCCCCACCCCCGGGCGGAGTCCCGCTCGGGTATGGCCCGGAGTCAGTTCACTTTTTTTAAATAATTCCGACGTGCAGAAAAAGAAAGAAAAGAAATACTAAAAGGCCTCCAAAAATCACGAAATAACTTTTCGCCGTCCTCTAAAAACAAGCCGGATATGGTGAACATTTATTTGGGCCTAAAATGCAACTTTGAAAAACGCATATTTTTTCCCAATTCAAATAAAATAGCGATAAAACTCCGAATAAAAGTCTTATTTGGTTTTAATAATAAATCTTTGATATTTCTCTATTTTGAGGAAATCATTTTATCCCCTCTCTTTTATTTTTATAAAAGAAATAATCAAAGAGAAAATAATTAAAATCAAATGATCCTCTTTCCAAAATTCGAGAAAACTCGAATATAAAAATAATGAAATCCCCAACTCTCTCCGTAGATCCTTGAGTTGCGTAGAATTTCTAGGATCAAGCCAAAAATGCAATAAAATATGATATGTAATGATGCTCTAATGTATAACATTCCAAATTGAAAATTTGGGATGTTACACCTTCTTGGATACCTATCACTTTGGGACTAATTTTCATGTGTTTCTTTTCATAAGCTCAAACAAATATAAGTGAAGATCATGAGCATAACAAATTTTCTTTCTCTCAAAATAATTTAAGTGAAGCAAAAGATAATTTCTTCAAAATTTTACTAACTTTCAAATAAATCTAAGTGAAGCAAGAGAGCATTTCTTCAAAAATACGAAGCACACCATGCTCAGAAAGATATAAGTGAAGCACTAGAGCAAGTACTAGCTCATAAAAGATTTAAGTGAAGCATAGAGAGAAATTCTAACATGTCATGACATAATTTTGACTCTTTCAAATAGGTGTGTCCAGCAAGTATTGATGACTTAAAACACTCAAAAAAACAAGCAAAGACACATATCATACAAGACGCTCCAAGTAAAACACATATAATGTGACGAACAAAAATATAGTCTCGAGTAAAATATCAATAATTGTTGGAAGAAAGCGGGGATGCCACTCGGAGGCATCCCCAAGCTTAGTTGGTTGCTCGTTATTGGATAATAGCTTGGGATGCCGAGGCATCCCTAAGCTTAGGCTCTTACATCCTTCCTTCATCTATCGTAAGATAATCCAAAACTTGAAAACTTCAATCACACAAAACTCAACAAAGCCTTCGTGAGATCCGTTAATATAAGAATAATAAACTACTACTATAAGTGATGTATCAAACCAATTCATATTTTGTTTTTGTATTATATCTACTGTATTCCAACTTTTCTATGGAAAAATCTCATCAAAGAAAACCATAGAGCCATCAAAATAAGCACACAACACAAAGAAAACAGAATTTGTCAAAACAAAACAGTCTGTAGAAATCTGACTATTTCGAATACTTTTGTAACTCCAAAAACTCTAAAAAATTAGGAGGACCTGAGAAATTTGTATATTGATCTACTGCAAGTGTAATGGGCATTTTCTCGCTCTCTGGTAAAAATGGAAATTAGTTTCATGAGCGCAAAAATTTATGTTTTTTCAGCAAGATCAAACAACTATCACCCAAGAAGATCCTAAAGGCTTTACTTGGCACAAACACTAACTAACACATAAAAAACACAATCATAATAGTAGCATAATTGTGCTAACACTCAAAAACATGAAGAAAAAGCAAAAATAAATTGTATTCATCGGGTTGCCTCCCAACAAGCGTTATAGTTTTATGCCCTTAGCTAGGCACAAAGCAAGGATCTAAGTTTTGTCATCTTTGTCCAACCCTTCAATCAAACACTTAGAATCCTTCAAATATTTAACATAAAGACTTTCAATAGCAATACTTCTAGAATTAATTTTAAAGATTTCATTCTTGCAAAAAGGATCTCTTATCACTTCAACAAAATCAGGGTGGATACTAATCATCTTAAGATCTCCTTTATTGCTATCACTAGAAGTTGCACCCTTGTTTCTGGAGCTCCTACTCTTTATGGGAGTTTCCACAATAATTTTAGTATTAGTAAAATCCGTACTTAGATTACTAAAGATTTCTTCCAATTTATCGATCTGAGACGAACTTTCTTCATTCTTTCATGGATTAAGGTACCCCTCTCTTTTAACAACTTAAAAATATCGCCCGCTTTTGACCCAAGATTGGTAGCAAAATTACGCATGTTTTTATGTGAAATTTCCATATGATCTTTGGTGAGCATTTTCTTTTCGATAGCATCTAGTCTTTCCATAACATCCTTAAGAGTCAAAATTGTTTCATTAACCATAAGAGGTGGTGAGCCCATTAAATTTCACATAGCATTAAGAGCATCAAAAGGAGGACTCATTAAGAAATTTCCATCGGTAATCGTATCAAGGACGAATCGATACCAAGTGGTGATGCCAACATAAAAACAACGCAGAAGCACAATGGTAGATTGCTTACAGATAGATATATTATAAGCATTGCAAATTCTATACCAAGCATCTTTTAAACTTTCTCCTCCCCTTTCTTTAAAGTTGAGAACCTCGTTCTCGGGAGTTCAAGCAATAGAGGAGGAATTATCCATAACGGCGAACAAGATCTCACACACAAAAACAGATCCAGCAAGAAAACGGCAAACGGAAAAAGAGAGAGGCGAATAAAATGGCAAATTTTTGTGAAGTGGGGGAGAGGAAAATGAGAGGCAAACGGCAAATAATTTAAATTGCAAGGAGATGAGATTTGTGATTAGGAACCTGGTTATGTTGAAGATACTCCCCGGCAACGGCGCCAGAAATTCCTTTTGATGTCGCTTGAAGCTACGTCGGTTTTTTCCCCAAAGAGGAAGGGATGATGAAGCACATCAACGGTAGGTATTTCCCATAGACATGAAACCAAAGTTATTGAAGCAGTAGGAGAACCAAGAAACACAACGTAAACAACCCCTGCACACAAATAACAACCACTCGCAACCCAACGTGTTAAATGGGTTGTCAATCCCTTTCGGGTAACGACGCCAGAAATGGCGTGTTGATGGGAGAGAGTTGTAAATATTGATAGATCGAACGCCAACTAAAATAAATTGAAGCAAGATATTTTGGTGTTTTTTGTTTAATAGATCTGAAAATAAAAGCAAATAAAAATAGATCATGAAGGCAAATAATATGAGAAAGAGACTCGGGGCCGTAGGTTTCACTAGTGGCTTCTCTCGAGAAGCAAACGGTGGGTAAACAAATTACTGTTGGGCAATTGATAGAACCTCAAATAATTATGACGATATCCAGGCAATGATCATTACATAGGCATCACGTCCAAGATTAGTAGACCGACTCCTGCCTGCATCTACTACTATTACTCCACACATCGACCGCAATCCAGCATGCATCTAGTGTATTAAGTTCATGCAAAAAACGGAGTAATGCAATAAGAATGATGACATGATGTAGACAAGATCCATTTATCTATGGAGGTAGATATAGATCCCATCTTTTTATCCTTAGTAGCAACGATTCATATGTGTCGGTTCCCTTTCTGTCACTGGGATCAAGCACCGTAAGATCGAACCCACTACTGGGCACCTCTTCCCATTGCAAGATAAAAAGATCAAGTTGGACAGAAAAAACCCATATCGGAGAAGAAATACGAGGCTATAAGAGATCATGAATAAAAGAGATCAAAGAAACTCAAATACATTCATGATTATAAAAAGATAAATCTGATCATAAACTCAAAGTTCATCGATCCCAACAAACACACCTCAAAATTGTTACATCATATGGATCTCCAAGAGACCATTGTATTGAGAATCAAGAAAGAGAGATAAAGCCATCTAGCTACTAACTACGAACCCAAAGGTCTACAAAGAACTCCTCACACATCATATGATGGCACCAATGGAAGTGGTGAACCCCTCCGTGATGGTGTCTAGATTGGATCTGGTGGTTCTGGACTCTGCGGCGGCTAGATGAATATTTCCTCGACTCCCCTAGGGTTTTTGGAATATTGAGGTATTTATAGAGTAAAGAGGCGGTCCGGGGGGCACCCGAGGTGGGCACAACCGACTAGGGCGCACCTGGGCCTCCTGGCGCGCCCTGGTGAGTTGTCCCCTCCTCGAGACTCCCCCAGGTGCAACCAGGGCCCAATACCTTCCATCTAGTCCATAAAAATCCTCTGTAAAGTTTCGTGGCATTTGGACTCCGTTTGATATTGATTTTCTGAGATGTAAAAAAGAACAACTAGCACTTGGCACTATGTTAATAGGTTAGTACCAAAAAATGATATAAAATGACTATAAATGATTATAAAACATCCAAGATTGATAATAAAACAACATGGAACAATCGAAAATTATAGATACGTTGGAGACATATCAGTTATTCTTAAGATGAGTGTTTATTCACTTGTCATTGCACAAGAGTACGGCGGTAATAGGAATTCCCAGTCCCAAAATGAAAAAATAATTTTGCTATATGTTTTCAAATAATAAATTCCTTGGAAAGTGTTGGTATGGATGGTAGCTATGGATACGGCTAGCCGTGGAATGTGAAAGAATGGTGGAAAAAGGAATAAACTTTATTTTCTGTTTGGAAATAGCCTATGATATATCTAGCATGGAAAGTGTTGGGAATTACTCGGTCATTTATGTTGACGGGAAAGGTATGCCTCTCAAAAAAAGTTATCTCTCAATTTAAGCTTTGACCTCTGGCACCTTTACAAATCCCTACTTACTACTGCGAAGGGCCTTTCTATTTACTTTATGCAATTTTATTTATTTGAGTCGCCATCTTCTCTTATAAAGCACCAACTAGGGAGCACTATGATCATTCTTGAGCATTGGGTATAGGTAATATGTGAGTGTGTTTCATGAATGGATCACTGATTGAGCATACTGGGCTAGGGATAACTTGCTTTACTGTTGCTATTTTGGAAGACATTGTTGCTTGTTGATATGCTTGAGTATTTAAATTTTCATGTCAAAACTAGACTATTGCTTTGAATCATATAAAATACCAAATGTCCATTCTACAAAAGAAAAGAATATGTGATGAACATGTTAAGCAACATTCCACATCAAAAATTCTGTTTTTATCATTTACCAAGTCGAGGACGAGTAGGAATTAAGCTTGGGGATGCTGATACGTCTCCAACGTATCTATGATTCTTCTATTGTTCCATGATGTTATATTATTATTCTTGGATGTTTTACAATCATTTTATAGCAACTTTATATAATTTTTTGGGACTAACCTATTGACATGGTGCCCAGTGTCAGTTGTTATTTTTGCTTGTTTTTTACTTCGCAGAAAATCAATTCCAAATGGAGTCCGCATGCACCAAAACTTTTTGGAGATTTTTTATGGACCAGAAGACACCTGTTGGGCCAAAGAAGTACCAGAGGGGGGCTCCTAAGGGAGCACAACGCACTAGGGTGCGCATAGGGGCCCAGGCGCGCCCAGGTGGATTGTGCCCACCTCGGTGGCCTTCCGCACCACCTCTTCACCCTATAAATCCCCGAATATTCCAGAAACCCTAGAGGAGTCGAAGAAATACAATTCTAGCTGCCTTAAGTTCCATAACCATGAGATCCAATCTAAACACCATTACGGAGGGGTTCATCATACTCATTGGTGCCTCTCCGATGACGCGTGAGTAGTTCATCATAGACCTATGGGTCTTTAGGCAGTAGCTAGATGGATTCATCTCTCTCTTTTGATTCTCAATAAAATGGTCTCTTGGAGATCTATTTGATGTAACTCTTTTTGCAGCGTGTTTGTTAGGATCCGATGAACTTTGAGTTTATGATCAGATCTTTATATCCATGAAAGTTTTTTGAGTCTTCTTTTGATCTCTTATATGCATGATTATTTATAGCCTCGTATTTCTTCTTCAAATCTTTGGTTTATTAGGCTAACTAGATCCATTTTCCTTGCCATGGGAAGAGGTGCTTTGTGATGGGTTCGATCATGCGCTGTTCTTTCCCAGGGACAGAAGGGGCAGCAAGACACGTATGTATCATTGCTATTAAGGATAACAAGATGGTGTCTATTCCGCTATTAAGGATACCAAGATGGGGTCTATTCCTATATGAAGAGATCTTGTCTACATCATGTCATCGTTCCTGTTGCATTACTCCATTTCTACATAAACTTTATACACTAGATGCATGCTGGGTAGCGGTTGATGTCTGATACGTCTCCAATGTACCTATAATTTTTTATTGTTCTATGCTACTATATTATATGTTTTGGATGTTTTATATGCATCGGTATGCTATTTTATATTATTTTTGGGACTAACCTATTAACCTAGAGCCCGATGCTTGTTTCTGTTTTTTCCTTCTTTTTGATTTTTGCAGAAAAGGAATATCCAATGGAGTCCAAACGAGCTGAAAATTTAAGGTAATTTTCTATGGACCAGAAGAAGCCCCTAAAGCACAAGATTTGGGCCAGAAGATTCCCGGGGCAACGACAAGGGTGGAGGGCATGCCCAACCCCCCTAGGGCGCGCCCTCCTACCTTGCCGCTGCCCCATGGACCCCCCCTGACGTGAAACCGATGCCAAAAATTCCTATAAATATAGAAACTTCCAGAAAGAAACCTAGACCGGGAGTTCCGCCACCACAAGCCTCTGTAGCCACAAAAAACCAATCGAGAGCCCGTTTCGCCACCCTACAGAAGGGGGAAACCATCACCGGTGGCCATCTTCATCAGACCGGCGGTCTCCATGATGAGGAGGGAGTAGTTCACCCTCGGGGCTGAGGGTTTGTACAAGTAGCTATGTGTTTGATCTCTCTCTCTCTCTCACTCTTGTGTTCTTGATTTGGCACGATCTTGATGTATCGCGAGCTTCGCTACTATAACTGAATCATATGGCGTGTCTCCCCCTCTACCATCTTGTGATGAATTGAGTTTTACCTTTGAGGTTTCACTATTATCGGATTGGATACTATTATGGATTTGAGAACACTTGATGAATGTATTGCGTGGGATACCCATGGTGACAATGGGGTGTTCTATTGATTCACTTGATGTATGTTTTGGCACTCAACTCGTGGATTCCCGAGGTGACATTGGGGTAATCTATACATAGGGGTTGATGCACGTTTTCGTCCTTGTTTCTCAAGTAGAAATCTTGGGGGCACTCTTTGAGGTTCTTTGTGTTGGATTCACTATTATGAATTTGAAGTTGTTTGATGTATATCGTATAATTGACCCCCGGATACTTGTGGTGACATTGGAGTATCTAGGTGACATTAGGGTTGATTGATGTATGTCATATCGTGTTATTTTACTACGAACTCTAGGGTTGTTTGTGACACTTATAGGAATAGCTCAATGGATTGATCGGAAAGAATAACTTTGAGGTGGTCGTATCGTACAAGCAATTTCATCTTATGTTCTCCGCGATAGGAACTTTGGAGTGACTCTTTGTTGCAAGTTGTCGGATTTCCGTATGATTTAATTATGTTATCATTGTTGATAGAACTTGCACTGGTGAAAGTATGAAACCTAGGTATTGTTTCCAAGCATTCCAATACCGTTTTCACTCACATTTGTTACTAGTTACCTTGTTGTTTTATATTTTTAGATTACAAAAACCTATATCTACCATGCATATTGCACTTGTATCACAATCTCTTCGCCGAACTAGTGCACATATACAATTTACCATTGTATCGGGTGTGTTGGGGACACAAGAGACTCTTTGTTATTTTGGTTGCAGGGTTGTTTAAGAGAGATCATCTTCATCCTACGCCTCCCATGGATTGATAAACCTTAGGTCATCCACTTGAGGGAAATTTGCTACTGTCCTACAAAACTCTGCACTTGGAGGCCCAACAATGTCTACAAGGATAAAGTTGCATAGTAGACATCAAGCTATTTTCTGGCGCCATTGCTGGGGAGATGAGTGCTTTAAGGTATATCTTTAGATCTTGCAATTGAATCTTTTAGTTTCTTATTTTATCACTAGTTTAGTCTATAAAATAAAACTACAAAAAAGTAAAATTGAGGTTGCCTCATATGCTTCATTTTTTAACGTCTTTTGTGAAAATGATGGAAAGGAAGATTGTGCTCAATTGTTAGAAGAAGAAGTCAATAAAATGTTTAGCACTAAATCTTTGAATGATGAGCTTGATTGCAATGTTATTAGTATGAATTCTTTGAATATCCATTATGCTAATGATATGCAAAGCCATAAGCTTAGGGATGCTATGTTTGATGAAGATGATATGCAAAGCCATAAGCTTGGGGATGCAAAGTTATTATGATGATAGCATGCCTCCTATTTATGATAATTATATTTATGAAAGTGGATTTGGAGAGGTCATGACTTTATTTAATGATGATTCCACTATTTTGGAAGAGGTCCCAATTGATTATGAGAAGAAAGTTGCTATCTATATGATGATTATTGTGATTACATGTATTCTATAAATAATAATGATAACCATGAAACTTGTCATCATGATTTTAATTTTCAATTGGATTATGCCTCACATGATAGTTATTTTGTTGAGTCGCTCCCACTACTATTCCTGAGAATAAATTTGCTTATGCGGAGAGTAATAAAATTTCTATGCTTGTTGATGCTTTATGTGATAGTTATATTGTTGAATTCATTCATGATTCTACTGAAAATTACTATAAGAGAGGAACATATGCTTCTACATATTGCAATAATATCAAGTTTCCTCTCTATGTGTTGAAAATCTTGAAGTTATGCTTGTTTTGCCTTCCTATGCTAGTTGATTCTTGTTCCCATGAATTGTTTGCTCACGAAATCCCTATGCATAGGAAGTGGGTGAGACTTAAATGTTCTAGTCATATGCTTCATGATGCCCCCGTTATGTTTCAATTCTTATCTTTTATGTGAGCATCATTGAAATCATCATGGCTAGCTAGAAAGACATTAAAGAAAAGCACTTGTTGGGAGACAACCCAACATTTACCCCTACTATTTTTGTGTGTTCACATGATTATGTTACTGTAGTAATCATGTTTTATAGCTTTTGTTTCAATAAAGTGCCAAGTAAGACCTTTGGGATGGTCTATGGTGATAGCTGATTTGACCTTGCTGAAAAACAGAAACTTCAGCGCTCATTGTCAGAATTTTAAAAATTCACAGAAGCGTGATTTTGATCTGAACTTTTTACACAAGATTTATATACAAATTGCGAGGGTTGTCCTAATTTTTTAGAATTTGTGGAACTACAGAAGTATACGAACTTTCCAAATTACAATAGACTTTTCTGTTTTTGACAGATTCTATTTTCATTGTGTTGTTTGCTTGATGAATCCATGGGTAGTATCAGAGGGTATGAACCATGGAGAAGTTGGAATACAGTAGATATAACACGAACATGAATTTAGAATGAGTTCACAACAGTACCTAAGTGGTGATTTGCTTTATTACACTAACAGAGCTTACGACTTTTCTGTTGAGTTTTGTGTTGTGAAGTTTTCAAGTTTTGTGTAAAGATTTGATGGAATACAAAATAAGGACTGGCATGAGCCTAAGCTTGGGGATCCCCAAGGCACCCCAAGGTAATATTCAAGGATAACCAAGCATCTAAGCTTGGGGATGCCCAAGATGGCATCCCCTCTTTTGTCATCAATCCATCGGTAAATTTACTTGAGGCTATATTTTTATTCACCATATGATATGTGTTTTGCTTGGAGCATCATTTTATTTTATTAGGATTTACTTTCTATTATTTATAGTAATGTTTTGCATACTTTAGTTCAATGAAAAGGTCAAGTGTAGCCTTCACCATGCTTATTTTCCAAGTCTATATGTTGCTATTTTGAAAACAGAAAGTTTTCTATCATTGTGTGAATATTTGTGAATAGTCAAAACAAGATACAATCTTGAATTTTTTACACGATGAGTAACAAAAAATTGTCTATACTGTGGTAGATTTTCAGAATTTTTGGAGTTAGGGAACTATGATTCCTCTTGCAATCTTTACACACTGTTCTATTTAGACAGATTGCTGTTATGTTTGCATTGTTTGCATATGTTTGCTTGTTTAATGATTCTATTTGAGGATAGGAGTATTAAATATGCAGAGGCATTTAGTATGAAATGTCAAATTATAATTTTAGTGATTTTCTACAGTAGAGAATGATAAGGTTTTGCGCTGATTTATACTAACTTAGCTCATGAGTTCTGGTTGAGTTTTGTGTGGATGAAGTTTTTAAGATTTAGGGAAACCGTGATATAAAAGGAATTAAGGAGACACAAGAACTCAAGCTTGGGGATGCCCAAGTCATCCCTTATTAATATTTCAAGAAGTATCATGCATCTAAGCTCAGCGATGCCCCAGTTGGCATCCCACCTTTCTTCATCAACAATCATCGGTTAGCCTCGGTTGAGCCTAACTTTTTGCTTCTTCACATGATATGTGCTATACTTGGGAAGTCATTTTATTTTATTTTGCTTGCTGTTTGAATAAAACACTAAGATATGAAATTCTTGAATGAGATAGAGTCTTTACATAGCTACTTAATTATTTGACTACTCATTGATCTTCACTTATATCTTTTTGGAGTAGTTTGTCAGTTGCTCTAGTGCTTCATTTATATATTTTTAGAGCACGACCGTGGTTTTATTTTGAAGAAATTGTTGAACTCTGATGCTTTACTTATATTATCTTGAGAGTCTCTAAACAGCATGGTAATTTTCTTAGGTTATGAATTTAGTCCTAATATGATGGGTGATGACCCACAAGTATAGGGGATCTATCGTAGTCCTTTCGATAAGTAAGAGTGTCAAATCCAACGAGGAGTAGAAGGAAATGACAAGTGGTTTTCAGCAAGGTATTCTCTGCAACACTGAAATTATCGATAATAGATAGTTTTATGATAAGGCAAATCATAGCAGGTAACAAGTAATAAAAGTAAACAAGGTGCAGCAAGGTGGCCCAATCCTTTTTGTAACAAAGGACAAGCCTGGACGAACTCTTATATAATGCAAAGCGCTGCCGAGGACACATGGGAATTACTGTCAAGCTAGTTTTCATCATGCTCATATGATTCACGTTCGTTACTTTGATAATTTGATATGTGGGTGGATTGGTGCTTGGGTGCTGCCCTTCCGTGGACAAACCTCCCACTTATTATTAACCCCTCTCACAAGCATCCGCAACTATGAAAGAATAATTAAGGTAAACCTAACCATAGCATGAAACATATGGATCCAAATCAGCCCCTTACGAAGCAACACAGAAACTAGGGTTTAAGCTTCTGTCACTCTAGCAACCCATCATCTACTTATTACTTCCCAATGCCTTCCCCTAGGCCCAAATAATTGTGAAGTGTCATGTAGTCGACGTTCACATAACACCACCAGAGGAGAGACAACATACATCACATCATAATATCGAACAAAAACCAAATTCACATGATTACTTATAACAAGACTTCTCCCATATCCTCAGGAACAAACGTAACTACTCACAAAACATATTTATGATCAAGATCAGAGGAGTACTAATTATCATTAAGGATCTGAAAATATAATCTTCCACCGGATAAACCAACTAGCATCAACTAGAAGCAGTAATCAACACTACTAGCAACCCACAGGTACCAATATGAGGTTTTAGGACCAAGATCGAATACAAGAGACGAACTAGGGTTTGAGAGGAGATGGTGCTTGTGAAGATGTTGATGGAGATTTACCCCCTCTTGATGAGAGGACCGTTGGTGATGACGATGGCTTCAATTTCCCCCTCCCGGAGGGATGTTTCCCTGGTAGAACAACTCCACCGGAGCCCTAGATTGGTTTTGCCCAGGTTCTGCCTTGAGATGGCGGAGCTTTATCCCGAAAGCTTCCTTCTGATTTTTTCCAGGTCAAAACAGACCATAGAGCAAAATATGGGCACCGGAGACCTGCCAGGGGCCCCACAAGGACAGGGGGCGCGCCCTCCACCCTTGTGGCTGGCTAGTGGCCCCCCTTTGGTACTTTCTTCGCCCAATATTTTTATATATTCCAAAAACATCACTAGTGCAAGATGATGCTAACGCGACAATATGATCAGAGACCCTTCGACGAAATTGTGTGCTATGCCATAATCACAAACGGTGGTGTATAAACTGTCAGAAAAGGTGCAAAATATTTGCGATGGAGGATGCATCAAACACGGTTCAGATTTTAGTTGCGTGCGCGATGTAGGGCATACAGTTCAGCTTAATTAACTATTTGCGATGAGGAGGAACAAAAGAAACGGGCAGCCAGATGAAGGTGTGTGCAATGTACAGCATAGGGTTCACTCAGATGAACTGTTTGTGATTAGGCAACACAAAAGAAACGGCCAGCCAGATCAAAGGTGTGTGCGATATACGACATGCGGTTCACTCAGATGAACTGTTTGCGTTGAGACATGAGACCAGAAATGGTTCAATATAACAAGATGTTTGTGATACGCAGCAAACAGGTCTGTAATTAGAAATGTGTGTGAATACCGGTAATAACAGAAACGGTTCCCTAGTGTGGTCTATGTTCATCTGATCATCATCTCCCTCTTGTGCTTGCTCGGTGTTCCTTCTATGCTAAGTTTACATTAATTGATGGCGTTTTATGAACACGCCACCATTTCCTGACATTTCCTCACTTGTTTCCCGCCACCCAGCGCTATTGCGCATAGGTGGTGTGCGACGCACGAAGGCGACAAGCGTAGCCTATAGCACATCCACCTTTTCCAAGCATGCCAACCCACCAAAGCGCCGCCTCTGCCAGCAACCTCGTCGACGAGGAAAACGAGCAGGAGCCATGGCCCGTCGAGGCCGAGGCGCTCCCCGGCAACGCGATGGACGACACTGTGATGTGCGTCATCACCAGGGTTGAGCAGACATTTGGCGCATGGCGCTTGAGTGCCGCAGATCAAGATAGGCATGTCAGCGCCGATAAGCTGCAGCTCGCCACACAACATGATCGATGGCGCGCCGCAGAGCAAGCTAGGTGTGTCCACGCTGATAGGGTGCGGCTTGCTGCATGGCGAGACCGTTGGAGCGCCGTAGAGTGAGAGGCGCGGAGCAGCGTACAGCAAGAGAGGATCCAGCGACGCTTGCCTGCTGTCGACACGGCGTCGCAGTTGGGTGCACATCCGGTCAGTACCCCCATTGCTTGCAAGGAGTGGGCAGAGGCCCTCAGCACCGTACTTGCACCAGAGGTCGGCTGCGCCATACTTGCACCAGACGCCCGCCGCGCCGTTCGCATGTGTGCCACCGTTCGCCTTGTCCGTGGCCCGCTGGATGCCAACACACTATCCTGTAGGCTCGACCGCCTCCGTGGCCCAGGTGTCCACCTGGGCACAATAGAGGAACATGGCCGTCATGTCCTCGAGCTGGTGATCTCCGATGAAATAGCCAACATGGAGCTCGAGATCGCGCTCCAGATGTATCACGAGCGTGTCGACCGCTTGGACAAACGCCTGCACGAGTTCAGGCAGAGCCAAGAGCTACCATAGGCAAGGGCTGCTAGTCATGGTCTCATGGACGAGTTTTATTTTGAAAAGTAGTTTCGACGTGGATAGCTATGTTTCACAGCAATCACAGCATTGCTCTGTTTATTGCTTTGTTTCAATGTGTGTACTCTGTTTTCCATTCTTATATGTTCTGTTTCAACGTGTGTATATACGCTTTCCATTCTGTATATGTGGATGATAACAGCTAGATTCAAATTACTATACAAAAACAGATAGAAAATGGAATTCATAATATATATATATATATATATATTAATTGTTCATTAGATCATCACAGGATATATATATATATATATATATATATATATATAATATCATCACATATACGTGATGATACTTACCTACTAGGTACAATGCATAAAATTGAAAACGAACAATACTAAAACTAATAATCCCTCCTGGGCCAGTATTCTGGCAGCCCCTCGCCAGCAGCTCCCTGGTGCGCGGCGTCTTCCCAGTGCGGAGGTCGTACTCTGCCTCCTCTTCCTCACAGCGCTTGACGTACCGATCTGCCTCTTGCTGGCGGACGCGCGCGGCCACGCAGCGACGAGGCGCCTAGCACCTATGACCTTCCTCGCGAAGTACCCGTCTTCATATACCTCTTCGGCACAACGATGCGCCTTCCCCCAAAGCTCTGCCGCCTCCTTTTTGCAGCTGCATCACGAGCTTCACAGGCCGCCTGGTACCTAGCTTCCTCCTCCGCCATCTCCTTCTTGAATGCCACTTGCCTGGCTTTCTCAGGCGGCGGCAGCGACTTCCACAGACAAAGATTGTACTAGCCCGAAAACCAATCCAAAGTTGGGGGTCTGGCACAACCTCGTCAGGCGGTGCATAGGGGTCCTCGTCGTTGCTAATCGAGTGAGCGTCCTCGGGGGGTGGTGACTCCTCGTCGGTGCGTGGGCAGACCGGTGGCGCCATGGCAGAGATTTGAGAGAGAGAGGGCGAGCGAGGGGAGGATGTAGATGAGAATGCAGGCGGTACGACGTGAGCAAGGTAGTATTTATTGGCGGCCGGAATCTATATCGACGGGGACAGTACACACGCTGGTCGCCGGAATTTATGAGTACTGTAGTTTGAGTTACACACGATTCCCGCAGAAAAATCCGTGTGTGAACATAATAGCCAAAATCCGTGTGTGAACAGAATAGCTGACGGTTTCCAATGCAGAACCGTGTCTGATTAATGATCCCCTCCACTCACCTACCAAACCTCGAGCCACGAGATAGAGTGCCAATCGTGTGGGGGCCGGTTGTCTTGCCAGATCTTTACATTTTCATTTTTGAACACCTGATATTTACATCGTCTGATGATTTTTTAACTCTCACACAAGTAAACAAAAATATAATTTTTCGAACCGTTATGGTTAGGCATTGCATGTAGATGTAGTTCAAATTTGAATTACGGTCATTAAATGGTTAGAAAATCACTTTAATGTCTTTAAAAGGTCAAATGACCCCTGAATTTTTCCAAATTTTCACATGACAATTGTATTAGTGCATGTTAAACATATAAAAAAATTGTAAGCCGTAAGAGGAAGCTATCTCCCATTCGTCATCAAACATAAATTGTTCCCTCTTAGAACCACGAACCTTCTAGTGAGTTGCTCCGGTTTGTGAGGGGTGTGTGACCAAACTTTCGTCAAACATGCCAATTTTTTTATCACATCATCTTGGTGGCATGACATCAAATCAAGCAAGGTTTCCTATTTTTCTGATCATTTTTTAAGTTTTTGGAATTAAAATGCCATGGCACTCCATGCATGTGTGCCCATGCCTTGAGACCAATATGTTTGAAAATTCCTTCTAATTTACTGCACATGGAATTAACTCCCACACAAGTACACAAAAATATGATTTTTCAAACCATTATGGTTAGGCGTTGCATGTAGATGTAGTTCAAATTTGAATTACGGTCATTAAATGGTTAGAAAATCACTTAAATGTCTTTAAAAGGTCAAATGACCCCTGAAGTTTTCCAAATTTTCACAAGACAGTTGTATTAGTGCACGTTAAACGTAGAAAAAAATTGAAGGCCGTAAGAGGAAGCTATCTCCTGTTCGTCATCAAACATGCATTGTTCCCTCTCGGAACCATGAATCTTCTAGTGAGTTGCTCCGGTTTGTGAGGGTTGTGTGTCCAAACTTTCGTCAAACATGCCAATTTTTTTACCACATCATCTTGGTGGCATGACATTAAATCAACCAAGTTTTCATGTATTTTTGATCATTTTTTAATTTTTTGGAATTAAAATGCCATGGCACTCCATGCATGTGTGCCCATGCCTTGAGACCAATATGTTTGAAAATTCCTTCTAATTTACTGCACATGGAATTAGCTCGCACACAAGTACACAAAAATATGATTTTTCAAACCGTTATGGTTAGGTGTTGCATGTAGATGTAGTTCAAATTTGAATTACGGTCATTAAATGGTTAGAAAATCACTTAAATGTCTTTAAAAGGTCAAATGACCCCTGAAATTTTCCAAATTTTCACAAGACAGTTGTATTAGTGCACGTTAAACATAGAAAAAAAATTTAAGGCCATAGAAGGAAGCTATCTCCCGTTTGTCATCAAACATGCATTGTTCCCTCTCGGAGCCACGAACCTTCTAGTGAGTTGCTCCGGTTTGTGAGGGGTGTGTGTCTAAACTTTCGTCAAACATGCCAATTTTTTTACCACATCTGCTTGGTGGCATGACTTTACATCAACCAAGGTTTCATGTGTTTTCTGATTTTTTTTTAATTTTTTGGAATTAAAATTTCTTCTAATTACTGCACATGGAATTAACTCGCACACAAGTACACAAATATGATTTTTCAAACCGTTATGGTTAGGTGTTGCATCTAAATGTAGTTCAAATTTGAATTAAATGGCTAGAAAATCACTTAAATGTCTTTAAAAGGTCAAATGACCCGTAGAATTTTCCAAAATTTCACATTACAGTTATAGTAGTGCACGTTAAACATAGAAAAAAACTGAAGGTCGTAAGAGGAAGCTATCTCCCGTTTGTCATCAACCATGCATTGTTCCCTCTCAGAACCAAGAGCCTTCTAGTGAGTTGCTCCGGTTTGTGAGGGGTGTGTGTCCAAACTTTCGTCAAAATGCCAAAAAAAATTCCACATCATCTTGGTGGCATGACATTACATCAACCAAGAGAGTGCCTCCGCATCCGCATTGAGCGCGACCGCTTCCACCGAGAGAGCGTCTGCGGCAGCCGACAGGGCAGCTACAACAGACGAGACGGCTGCAGCTGTTGCTGTGACGGCGGCTGCTGTAAGTGCATCTAGTGCCACCCCTAGTTTGTTTTGGAGTATTGACGACAAACCTAGTTGAGGGACTAATGTGTTTGTGGGAATTGCAGGATAACACAGGTAGGAGTCCCTCATTGATTCGGTTTTCCTACCAGAGATGACCCCTAAAAATGTATGAACACATTGATGCCAAAGGTGGTATATGAAGATATTCACATTGAAGACTATGACAAGAGAAGACATCGCATGAAGCCTATGGAGCTCGAAGACTTAGATCTTTCGTAGTTCTTTTTCTTCTTTGTTGAGTCATAGGAACCACCATACTGTTAAGTGAGGTCCAAGAGAACCAGTCAGAATGACTGAAGTGATGCTTAACCAAAACCTATGTCTTCGAGTGAAGACTATGAGAGTGAATCTTGTCCAGAGTCGGACAAGTCAGCTTTGCTTGTAGCCCAAGTAAAGTTGTCGTGTGAGTTTGAAATCTGGCCGTTGGAACACGTGTCAGTTCCTTAGTGACCCAGGGTCATTTCGGACAAATCAGGTCGGGTTGCCTAGTGGCTATAAATAGCCCACCCCCTACAACCATAAATGGTTGGCTGCTCAGAGTTAGAGTACGGCTTTTGTCGTTTGAGAGCAACCCACCTCGAAGCCTTTGAGAGAGAATTCCTTGCGAGGATAAAGCCCTAACCACCCAGAGCCAAAGAGAATTAGGCATCACTTAAGTCTTCTTGTCTGTGTGATCTGAAGACTTATTACACTTGAGGACTGTGAATCCTCCAGCCGGTTAGGCATCGCGTTCTGAGCATCCAAGAGACATTGTGGATCGCCGGTGAATGAAGTCTGTGAAGGTTTGGGAGTCTACCTTGAAGACTTAGTAGAGTGATTGGGCGAGGTCTGTGTGACCTTAGCTCAAGGGGAATACGGTGAGGACTGGGTGTCCTGAGCTGCGTGTTCAGGACTGGGTGTCTGGGACTGTGTGTCCTCAGGTTTAAATACCTAGCCGCCCTAACCAGACGTACAGTTGTCACAACAACAGGAACTGGTCCAACAAATCATTGTCTTCAACGAGTCACTGGTTTCATCCTTCCCTTCCCTTTACTTACTGTTGCTCCTTGTGAAGTCTTTCTATGTTTGCACTATCTTTTGTCTTCACTGAGTGACTGCGTGTTCTGTTTGGCTTCATAACATCTTCCTACCTGATCCTTACTACATTGCTACTATTAGTCATTGTGCTCTCACTCCATTGAATACTTGACTATGGTTTGCCTAGTGTAGTCTACCTTCCGCTGCATGGTAATAGGTTTATTTCTATCATTTGTCTTCGAAACTTCCATGTTTTGAAGACTTTCATAAAAATCGCCTATTCACCCCCCCTCTAGTCGATATAACGCACTTTAAATTGGTATCAGAGCAAGGTACTCCCTTGTTCTGTGTGATTCGGTTTAACCACCTGGAGTTTTAGCTATGTCGACTGCAGGGATAATCAAAGTCTCCGCTGACGTCAAGAAGTTTGTTCAACTAGACTCTACTGCCAAGAATATCATCTGTGGTCATCTGACCAAAGGACAGTATGGCCGCGTGAGTGCTTTGGAAACATCTAAGCTAGTCTGGGACTGGCTCTCCAAGGTCAAAGAAGGCGTCTCAACCCAGAGAGATCAGAGAATCAATGTCCTTCGCAACCTCTTCAACCGCTTCAAGAGAAATGACAATGAGAATATCCAGCTCACGTTTGATCGACTCACCGACATCACGAATGAGCTTCAAGCCCTTGGCGCTACTGAGATCACCGAGCATGAAGTCTTCAAGACACTACTGAGATCACTTGACAGTTCGTTTCACACCCTAGCCCTGATGATTCAAGAACGTCCTGATTTCAAGACACTCGATCCGTCTGACATACTTGAGAGGCTCAACACACATGAGTTTCAGCTTTCTGAGAAAAGAGATATCTACGGTCCAAACTATGGGCGAACTCGTGCCTTGAAGGCAAAAGCTGTCTCCTCATCTGAAGAAGAATCTGACAGCAGTTCTGATGATCCTGAAGACATTGGAAGGGAACTTGCTATGCTTGTGAAGAAGTTCCAAAAATTCACCAATAAGAAAGGCTTTAGAAAGTCTTCCCGATCAAGCTCAAGGAATGATGAAGCTTCTGCTCATGACTACAAGAAGAAAACATGTCACAAGTGCAAGAAACCTGGCCACTTCATCTCTCAGTGTCCGCTGTGGGACAATGAGAACAAAAAGAAGAAGAAGAGCAAGCAATATGACTCTGACGACAAGAAGAAGAAGAAGTACTCAAAGTCTTCTTACAAGTCTTCCTCAAAGTCATCATCATAGAAGAAGAGCTCATCTGGCAAGGCACGTGCGTTTGTTGGCAAGGAAATGGATTCAGAGGAGGAGTCCGCTTCTGAGGAGGCGGAGGTGGAGTCTGAGGAGGAGTCCGATTCTGGCGTCGCAAGTCTGGCTACAGCATACGTTGCCAAGTCCATCTTCAACACTGAAGACAATGACCTCATCACTGACACCGATGCAAATGACAAGGACTACTCCGCTCCTACCTACTGCTTCATGGCACGCGGTGCCAAGGTAAACACACGCACTACTCACTATCAAACATCTAGTGATGATGACTCTGATTGTGGTTCAAAACTCAGCTACAAAACACTTGCTAAAATTGCAACTGAACAACAGAAAGCCATGGAACATACTCAAAAACTGTTAGACAAAAGCGATGATCTATTAGGCACTGAAATGACTCGATCTGAGTCCTTAATTGAAGACATAAAATATCTTCACGTTAAGTATGAGGAATTTGAAAGTCGTCATGAAACGCTCTCAACAACTCATGAAAAGCTTTCCTATGATTATCTTCAAAGCAAGTAAGATCTTGAGAAATTGAGAGCGGCTCATGAAGATCTTCAAAAGGAAAATGAGTCACTTCGTGCCAAACAGATCAGTTCCGCTCAGGAAGGATTTGAACCACCATGTCTAAAATGCATTGAGCGTGATAATACTACTTCTGTTGCTGAATGTTCTACTTCTACTACTGTTGCAATATCTTCAACTGTTGATGTGGAAACTAACCCCTCTGCGGAGGATACCACTGCTATTGCTGATGAGAATGCTAGGTTGAAGACATTGCTTGAAACAAGGATGTACAAAAGTCTTAAAGGGCATCAGACACTATGTGATGTCCTCAAAAAGAAGATCTTGAACCGAAACCCGAGGAAATAGGGTGTTGGGTTCGTAAGGAAAATGAATGCTGATGGCTCTTACGGGAAACCTGAGCAGTACCCCAAAACCACATGGGTTGCTGCAAAGGAATCTTCAGCAGATCCATCCACTCTGTCTGGCTTCACTTGTGAAAACCCCATTGTCATTGATGAATCCTTTGATGCAAACTATAAACTATTTAAGAATCAGAATGGTGAAGTGTTTGCCAGGTACATTGGTACTAACTGTAGGAATGGACCGCCTATGAAGAAGATCTGGGTTCCGAAAAAGTGTCTGGAGAATCTTCCTGTGAATGTCATCATGACACCACACGTGAAGAAGACAAACCCCAGACCACAGGCTTCATACGGTCCAAAAGCTTCATACAGACAGAGGACTCACCTGAGTCGCACTAACGCAAATGTTTTGTAGGGAAACCATACTCAGGCCTATGAATATGAGCGCGGTTCATCATACCGCCATGTTCATAAGACCAAGAACTATTCTACTTATTCTTATGAGTACTATTGTCCGCCTGCAAGACTGTTTGCTAGGGCTCCAAAGCCAAAGCTCTCAGATGCTGCACTTAGACTTATTGCTTCTAAGCCGCCCTTGAAGATGTGGGTGGCTAAGAAAGCTTAACTCTCTTTTGCAGGGAAAGGTCTCCAACAGAAAACCAAAATCGTCTGATGCTATTGCTGGGGACCTTAAACATCTTGTAGGGCGCAAGATCAAATGCCCGAATGGTCTTACTATGTACTTCGTTCCTGAATCGCTTGCTACTCTCCCTATTAGTCCTAATCTGGATCTAAGCTTTCATAACCCACTAGTTCATCAAATGTTTTTGCTTCACAATTCTCTTCGTGAATCCTATCCCCCTAACTGCACTGTAGGGTACGACACCAGCGTCTTCAGAATGGATTATTGATAGTGGGTGTACCAATCACATGACTGGCAAAAGAAGCCTTCTTATGGACTCAACCTTACGTCCATCCGACAAGAGTCACATCACATTTGCTGACACTGGTAAAAGTAAGGTATTGGGCCTAGGTAGAGTTGCAATCTCAAAGGATCAACACATGGATAAAGTCATGCTTGTTGAATCCCTTGGCTTCAACTTAATGTCTGTCTCAATGCTTTGCGATTTGAACATGATCGTAATATTTGAAAATATCGCTGCCTTGTTCTAATGGAATCTGACAAGTCTCTAGTGTTTGAAGGGTACCGGAAAGATGATTTGTACGTGGTAGATTTCTCAGCAGGACCACAGCTTGTCGTATGTCTTCTAGCAAAAGCTTCAGAATGCTGGCTCTGGCATCGGAGGCTAGGGCATGCTGGCATGAGGAACCTCCACACCCTTGCAAAGAAGAAGCATGTCATAGGCATCGAGGGCGTCAAGTTCAAGAAAGATCACTTATGCGGTGCCTGTGAAGCAGGAAGATGTCGAGGGCCAAACATACCTCAAAGACAATCATGACAACTACTCAACCCTTCGAACTGCTCCACATGGATCTTTTTGGTCCCACTCATTACTCAACTCTTACTACTACTGCTTGTCTCTATGGCTTTGTCATTGTTGATGATTATTCTAGATATACTTGGGTGCACATAATCCTCTACAAGACTGAAGTGCAGGATGTCTTCAGACGCTTCGCCAATCGAGCAATGAACAACTATGGCACCAAGATAAAGCACATCAGAAGTGACAATGGCACTGAATTCAAGAACACCGGCCTTGATACATATCTTGATACCTTGGGCATCACACATGAATTCTCAGCCCCGTACATGCCACAGCAGAATGGCGTCGTCAAACGCAAGGACAGAACACTCATTGAGATGGCCCGAACGATGCTTGATGAATACAAGACTCCAAGAAAATTTTGGCCTGAAGCCATTGATACTTCATGCCATACAATCAATCGTGTTTATCTTCACAAGCTTCTGAACAAGACATCTTATGAACTCCTTACTAGCAAGAAACCAAATGTCAGTTACTTCAGAGTATTTGGCGCCAGGTGCTGGATCAAGGATCCACATCACACTTCAAAATTTGCACCAAAAGCACATGAGGGTTTTATGCTTGGATATGGAAATGATTCGCACTCCTACAGAGTCTTCAATCTCTTTCATTATAAAGTGGTTGAAACTGTGGATGTGCGGTTTGATGAGACTAATGGTTCACAAAGAGAGCGCCTCCCAAATGTGCTAGATGAAGTTCCATCCAGCGAATCAATCAAGCTTATGGGAACCGGAGAAATCATACCCTCTGAAGCTCAACCTAAAGAGGAACTTATCATCTCCGCACCTGATCAACCTGAAGACAATGCTCATCCTGAAGACAGTCCCACTAACAATGACAATGATCAGCAAGAGCAAAACCTTCACCCTGTACATCCTCGTGTTGCCAATGAAGTGTAGATTGAGAGAATAATTGACAGCATCAATGCATCCGGTCCGCTCACTCGATCAAGGGCAACTCAGCTAGCAAATTTCTGTGGGCACTTCGCATTCATCTCAATAACAGAACCCAAGAAAGTTGAAGAAGCCTTCATGGAACCTGAATGGATTCAAGCTATGCAAGAAGAGCTTCAACAGTTTGAGCTGAATAATGTATGGGAACTGGTTAAGCGTCCTGATCCTCAGAAGCATGACATAATAGGAACCAAATGGATATACCGCAACAAGCAAGATGAGCATGGTCAAGTTGTCAGAAACAAAGCTCGTCTCGTTGCTCAAGGATATACTCAAGTGGAAGGCATTGACTTTGATGAAACATTTGCTCCTGTGGCTAGACTTGAAGCCATACACATACTTCTGGCCTATGCAAGTCATCACAACATACTTCTATATCAAATGGATGTGAAGAACGCCTTTCTCAATGGCAAGATTGAAGAAGAAGTGTATGTTGCACAACCGCCTGGCTTTGAAGATCCAAAACATCCTGACATGGTATACAAGCTCAACAAGGCACTGTATGGCCTCAAACAAGCCCCTCGGGCCTGGTATGACACACTCAAATACTTCCTGAAGAGCAAAGGCTTCATACCTGGTTCCCTAGACCCCACTCTCTTCACGAAGACATATGATGGTGAATTGTTTGTGTGCCAAATATATGTGGATGACATTATCTTCGGCTGCACCAATCAGAAGTACAGTGAAGAGTTTGGATATATGATGCAAGAGCAATATCAGATGTCCATGATGGGAGATTTGAAGTTCTTCCTCGGTCTTCAAATACGACAGCAACGCAACGACATCTTCATATCTCAAGAGAAGTATCTCAAAGATTGCCTGAAGAAGTTCGGTATGCAAGACCGCAAAGGCTTCACGACGCCAATGCCAGCCAAGCATCATCTGGGTCCTGACGACAATGGTAAAGAGTCGACCAAAAGGTATACCGCTCCATGATTGGTTCTTTGCTTTATGTATGTGCATCTAGGCCAGATATTATGCTTAGTGTTTGCATGTGTGCTCGATTTCAAGCGGCACCAAAGGAGTCGCATCACTTAGCTGTGAAGCGAATCCTTCAATATTTGGCTCACACCCCAACTCTAGGATTATGGTATCCAAAGGGCTCAGAGTTTGATTTGGTTGGATTCTCAGATGCTAATTATGCTGGTGACAAAGTGGATCGCAAGTCTACATCAGGCACATGTCACTTTCTGGGTCGATCACTTGTATGTTGGTCTTCAAAGAAGCAGAACTGTGTATCTCTCTCCACTGTTGAATCTGAATACATTGCTGCTGGATCTTGCTGCGCTCAGCTTCTGTGGATGAAGCAAACACTCAAGGACTATGGCATTCATCTGAAGCAAGTGCCACTCTACTGCGACAACGAAAGCGCCATCAAGATTGCCAATAACCCAGTTCAGCACTCAAAGACAAAGCATATTGAAATTCATCATCATTTTCTCAGAGATCATGTTGTGAAGGAAGATATTGATATCATACACATCAACACTGAAGAGCAATTGGCAGATATCTTCACCAAGCCCTTGGATGAGAAGAGATTTTGCAAGTTACGGTGTGAGCTAAATATCCTGGAATCCTCAAATGTCCTGTGATCAGGCACACATCCTAACACGTATGCATATTGATGACTTAGATGTGCAACACATGAAGTAAAGTATATCTTCAATCAATGAAGACTTACATTCTAAGTGTGAATACATTAATGTGGAATTTTACTTCGGAACGCCACGATAATTGTGCGCCGTGTCTGGGTCTAATACTTCCTATACGAATACTTACAGCATCACATAAATTCTCCCGAAGCCAGTTCCTGTTTGTCCAGCAAGCGAAAACCTTTGAAGCCTTCGAACGTATTGAAGCCTTTCAGTTTAAAGTTCATGGCTTCAGAGAAATCAGCAAGGAAGGGTGGCAGAAAGCGTCGAGGAGAAACATCAAGAGATCTGCCCGATGACCTCTCAGAGCTGTACAAGACAGATCCTGAAGAGGATTACAATCAGCGCAAGACACGAATCCAATGGATTCGACGCTATTGGGCAGAACAGTGGTTCAAGTACAGATTTGTGACAAAGGAATATGCTGAAAAGAATGCCATCAAGCGACCATGGGGAGACATCGTCTACAAAAATCTTCAACCCAGGACCAGAGATGAAGCCATTGAACAAGGCTTCTATCCCTGCATGGTCCGTGGACCACAGCCTGCGGATGCTGACCCATCGTCCCTGCTATGGTGTCATGAAGACAATCTGTTTAAGCGCAACTTCCAGTTTGCCCAGAACTCAGCGAAGCAGAACAAGAAGTCTTTGGGATTAGATTTCAACCCCGGTCCCTCTGCTCCCCGCGTCGATGGAACTCGTGAAGTTGAATCCTATCTTCTTGGGCCCTTCTACAACTTGGAAGGTCTCATCACTCACATCGTGGTTCAAGGGACAACCGTGAATGAGCTTGCAGATGACGCTGAATCAGATGAAGCGCCTACAGAGCCGAAGCCAAAGAAGCTGAAGCAGCCAAAAGCTTCAAAGCCGGCCTCTGCACCAAAAATCTCATGGGCGAACCCACTGGCAACTGCACCTCCTGAAGACAGTGTGCAGTCTGAAGATTTGTCACTCATCTCCAAGCCCCAGAAGGTCAAGATGCCTCTGCCACACACCGGCCAAGAGCTGACAGCTGCTGCCATTCTGCGCAACGATTCCATTGATCTGTCCAGTGATGAAGATCTTGCAGATGACGCTCTTGAGCAACTCATCAAGAGCAAAGAAGAAGTAGAAATCTTCAATGATCTGCCTCTCTTTGACATGACAATCATCCACAACTTCATTGATGAGTGGTTTAACACGCCAAACATCAGCTTTGAAGATCTGCAATTACCCATTGGCCTCAGTGTCGCCTTTCATGGCGCCATTGCTTCAGAGCTAGCTCTCGCTCAGCGCATCGTCGAACTGAAGCAAAAGATTGACTATGAAAAGGCTCAGTTCAAGAAGCATATGGCCAAGATCAGCGTGCAAGAGGTGAAAAACTTCAAGATTATGCTACACGAGCTCAAAGAAGCCTTTCTCAAGAAACGCGCAGAAGCTCAGGGTTCTCGGGAGCGCATGAACACCCTGGCTGACAAGTGTGTGCAAGGCTACAACAAGGCTGAGAAGCGCAAGGCCCTTGGGCGTCCGGGCATTGATCCCAGGATGGTTGCTAAGCAGAAGAAGAAGCCCATTGTGGCCAAACCTCTTGCACCAAGGCAGGAAGCAGATCCCATTGTTTTCCCAACTAGCATGACTGGCTCGAAGCCAAAGGAAGAGGAAACATCCTGAAGCCTCTGCTACTGCCCCCTCCAAGAAGAAGAGGAAGACCAGGAAAGAACGGGCTGCTCCCACAGAGCCCTTGATTGTTGAACCCATCTCCATGGTTCACCCTGACGTTGAACCGCAAGAACGTCAACTAACTATCCATGAGCCTGCTTTCACAGAGGCTCATGAAGCTGAAGACTTTCCAGCAGCTGATCGCATCGCTGCTGAAGACATTGGTCACCATGACCATGTTGAAGATGATGCAGTCCTTCCTCAGCTCAAGCACAGCGAACTCATCAGCATTGGTCGTCCTCTGACGCCAATTGCTCAGGATGCTTCATGGGCTGATCGCCCACAAGAGGAAGAAGACTTTGAGGCCCAGCCAACTCCAACTACAGAGGCGTCGCCAGCGTTGCGCAGGCTTCGCAAAGGACCAAGGCCTCCAGTCTCTGGGTCTGAAGCTAAAGTTGCTGAAGACATTCCGGCTGCATCAGCCGATGAAGAAGAAGCCCCACAAGCTGCTACTCCCCTGTCCCACCAAGAAGTGGTTCTCGAGGAGAACGTGACTGTGACTGACCCTCCAGCTCGTCAAGTGGAGGTTGAAAATCTTGAGGCTGCCACCACCAACACCAATGAAGCCACTGACGTTGTCATGGCTGAAGCTAATGTGGAGCCCTATCCAACAAAAGCACCAGAAGACAGTGAAGCCACTGAACCCATTACTTCTGTTCCTGCGCCTGCTGCCGGTCCTTAGTTCGACTATCATGTTGAGCACAGGCCTCAGGTACAGAAGCCAATCCCAAGATCAGCACCTGGATCCTTCAATATCAATGGCTTCAAAGCAGACAACACTTTCTTCAATAGCTCCAGGAACCCCTACTCAAGGGAAAGAATATCATCTGATTGGTTCTGGAGCTATCCGCAGCGAAGCTATTACTCCTGCATTCTTTACAATCAAGGTCGCATCTTCCCACACAAGCGTCTTGACATTGAAGCAATAGCTAGTCTGCCCTGTCTGGAAGAAGCTTTGGATTGCTTCAAGGAGGTTGGATTGCTGTCGTTCGTCACCGATCAAGAGCATTGGAATGAAGAGTTGCTGCTTCAATTCTATGCCACACTTCACATCCGCCGGTACAACAGAGATCTGAAGACTTGGGTCCTGGAGTGGATGAAAGGAAACGTTCATCATGAAGCCAAACCCTTTGACATCATTGAGCTCACTGGTCTACCCACTCTTGGCGATCTCTACGAATCTGGCTGTCAACTTCATTGTGAAGCTGTGGAGAGCATCTTTCAGAAGCCTGAACCTAACATGAGTCAAATGCTCAGTATGATGAAGCCATTGCCCCATGATGCTGCATATCCCAAAGAGTTCTTTGTTAAAGACCTTGAGTATCTGCCAAGGACTATTTATCACATCATAAGGCGAACTCTCTGGCCCATCAAAGGACACTCTCCACATGCCAAGCTGGAAGGTGCAATGAAGACTTTGGTCTTCTATATTCTTCATGGCAAATGCTTCAATGCACAGGACTTCTTCATTCGCCAACTTGCTGCATCAGGCTCTGATCTTTTTGGCTTGAAGTTCTACGCACCATGGCTCATGCGGCTGATCAAACTTCACTCCGCTCTCTCATATCAGCCATCTGCTCGCAATCATCGGATCTTTCTGCCTGACGTGGATATTTCTATTGAAGCCATCTATCCTGAGCCTGCCTAGGAACCTCTAAGTCTTCAGAATGCGGAGCATCAAAGTTCTTCTCAGAACATTGAAGGAGTTGAGGCAGTCACTCGTGTGTATCCTTTGGCTGGCACTACACGTGCACCGCATCCTGCTCTCACTGAAGCCACTGATAGCACAATTGCCCAACGACCCAAGAAGCGCACTAGTGTTCTCAATAATCGAGATCTTCTTGTGGCTCTTCATCAGAAACATGATAGGCATCATGACTGGCTGAAGCGTCAAATGCAAAGCCTCTTGGTGGATGTTAATCGCATTCGCAATCTTGCCACCAAGAATGCCTTTGTTACCCATGAAACCTCTCGACACACATGGAAAGGGCTGGCGCTGATGTGTTCTGCAGATGATCTTCAAGAGGATGGCTTCTCTGAGCGCTTCAAGTTTGACTCCACACCTTCTCGAAGGGCAGTGCTGCGACGAACTCCATCTCTTGAAGACTCTGAGTTCTCTTCCTCTGTTGCAACTGTGAATGCCAGAGTGATCGAGAATGAAGATGATGCTACTTCACCGCCACCTCCTTCAGCTCGCTTCGACACTGCTCCGAGTTCTTCTGCACCGCCGAACACCACCGACGACCCTGCTGCTTCACCTACTCTTCATGGGAACGAGTAGATGCTCTATGTCTTCAAACCTTTTTGGTCCTTACTGACAAAAGGGGGAGAAGCATATGAGTTTGATAGTCTTCAAGCGGGTCCATATGGGCGGGTGCTTTATACTTTTTGCTTCGTGTTTACAACTCTCTTTGCTTTGATACATTTGGTTCTTTTGAGTTGTAACACTTAAACTCGATGGTAGTCTGCTACTTATTTTCCACCTTGTGATGCGATGATAAATTCCGCATGTGCGACGATAAATTCCGCACATAGATCATGTTGTAGAGATCCATTCTCCATTATGCATGTCATTATCTTCACATACCTTCACATGCATAGTGGATTGTCATCATAAGTTGAAGAGGATCTCCACAAGCACAACCTGCCATGTGCATTTGCATTCCAAAAGCAAATTACTTATATGCACATCTTCAAGGGGAGCCCTTGCAACTTATGAAGACAATTCCTTATCCTTTACAATTTCACATATTATATTCCCCGTTGAAAACTTCAACTAGTTTGTCATCAATCACCAAAAAGGGGGAGATTGTAAGTGCATCTAGTGCCACCCCTAGTTGGTTTTGGAGTATTGACGACAAACCTAGTTGAGGGACTAATGTGATTGTGAGAATTGCAGGATAACACAGGTAGAAGTCCCTCATTGATTCGGTTTTCCAACCAGAGATGACCCCTAAAAATGTATGAACACATTGATGCCAAAGGTGGTATATGAAGATATTCACATTGAAGACTATGACAAGAGAAGACATCGCATGAAGCCTATGGAGCTCGAAGACTTAGATCTTTCATATTTCTTTTTCTTCTTTGTTGAGTCATAGTAACCACCGTACTGTTAAGTGGGGTCCAAGAGAACCAGTCAGAATGACTGAAGTGATGCTTAACCAAAACCTATGTCTTCGAGTGAAGACTATGAGAGCGAATCTTGTCCAGAGTCGGATAAGTCAGCTTTGCTTGTAGCCCAAGTAAAGTTGTCGTGTGAGTTTGAAATCTGGCCGTTGGAACACGTGTCAGTTCCTTGGTGACCCAGGGTCATTTCGGACAAACCAGGTCGGGTCGCCTAGTGGCTATAAATAGCCCACCCCCTACAACCATAAATGGTTGGCTGCTCAGAGTTAGAGTACGGCTTTTGTCGTTTGAGAGCAACCCACCTCGAAGCCTTTGAGAGAGAATTCCTTGTGAGGATAAAGCCCTAACCACCTAGAGCCAAAGAGAATTAGGCATCACTTAAGTCTTCTTGTCTGTGTGATCTGAAGACTTATTACACTTGAGGACTGTGAATCCTCCAGCCGGTTAGGCATCATGTTCTGAGCATCCAAGAGACATTGTGGATTGCCGGTGAATGAAGTCTGTGAAGGTTTGGGAGTCTACCTTGAAGACTTACCAGAGTGATTGGGCGAGGTCTGTGTGACCTTAGCTCAAGGAAATACGGTGAGGACTGGGTTTCCTGAGCTGCCTGTTCAGGACTGGGTTTCCGGGACTGTGTGTCCTCAGGTTTAAATACCTAGCCGCCCTAACTAGACGTACAGTTGTCACAGCAACTGGAACCGGTCCAACAAATCATTGTCTTCAACGAGTCACTGGTTTCATCCTTCCCTTCCCTTTACTTACTATTGCTCCTTGTGAAGTCTTTGTATGTTTGCACTATCTTTTGTCTTCACTGAGTGACTGCGTGTTCTGTTTGGCTTCATAACATCTTCCTACCTGATCCTTACTACATTGCTGCTATTAGCCATTGTGCTCTCACTCCATTGAATACTTGACTATGGTTTGCCTAGTGTAGTCTACCTCCCGCTGCATGGTAATAGGTTTATTTCTATCGTTTGTCTTCGAAACTTCCACGTTTTGAGGAATTTCATAAAAATCACCTATTCACCCCCCCTCTAGTCGATATAATGCACTTTCAGCTGCAAACACCGAGAGCGCTCGAGCTACCGTCTAATGTCGCCCTGGACCGGGTCGAGGCCATCCACGCCAAGATCGAGGATGCACACGCCATGATATTCCAAGCCACCTCGGACTCCAGCATGCAACCCACGTCTGAAAAGGCGGCGGTGGCCATGGAGCACCTGCTTCCTCATTAGGTCGCCGAGCAGGAGCTGGAGATGCAGGAGGCGGCGGAGATTGAGGAGCGCCGGGAGGAGGAGTTGCGCGTGGTTGAGGTTGAGGTAGAGAAGAGTCTGTCAGTCAAGGAATCGCCGGTGGAGTACCAACACGAGCTCTGGCACAACCACTACTACGAGTACTACAACCTTGAGGGCGGCACTGAGGACGAGGACGAGGACGCGGTCTACTTCAGTAGGGGGGACGTGGAGTCCACCAACGGCGGCATGACGCCAGGACAAGTCATTGACGTCTCATCTCACACCGGTGATGCATAGGCCAGCGCGGCGACGGATTTGTTAAAATTATGCATACTTAGGCTTTCTTTTTAATGATGGTATTTTGTTAGAGCAATGTTTAGGTCAACTGGCTCTGTTTAATTACTAAAATTGCTCGATTCAGTAAGTATGGTATCTCTGTTGTACTCTCTTTTGTGTGCCCAAATTAGCAAGCGATGTTAAATTATGCAATAACGTACTCGGGGAAATTTCCACCAAAATTTGAATTACCAAACTCATCCCATGTGCGTAAAGCAGAAGAATCGTTTGCCATGCACACAATTGGTTCAAAGTGAATGGTCCGGCGGCACCACGCGCAAAGTTATAGCCGCTTTTCTCCCCGACCACAAGTCACATTTCCATTGTTTCCTCCTTCCTTCCATGGTAAGCTATAGCTGCTTCCTCGCTCTCGCTGTCTCGCATCCTACCGCTGGGTTCGCCATGGTCTTCTTCAAAGACCTCTCCAGCGGTTCCTCCTCCGGCGACTACTCCTTCACCACCCGGGTGTGCCTCTCTTCTCTCTCTTAGGCTATGACTTGGAATGAAGGATTTTTACCCGACGGTAGATTTGAGTCATTTCTTCCTCTTGTGGCTCCCTAAGACCATCGGTGGCAATGAATGGACCGGAGTGGCTGAAGATCTGTCTGCTCGTTTTCACCATCAACCTCCATGCGTGAAGCTAGTTGCGTTTGATTCTGTGGACAGTGGGAGGAAGTTTCTAGCATGTGCAAAGAAGGTTAGACCCTCTTTCGTTATTACAAAGCATTTGTTAGATGTGATTCAGACACTGTCACGGTCCCAACCCATTCATACCACACCTTCAACCAAACGCATCCTAAGACAGTATCACAGTTTCTACCTAGTATCTTAAATTGTTGTCATCTCATCTGTGGTGCCATTAGAAAATTATTTGGCACTGCTTCAGCAATTTGTGCAGCCAACTTTGGTCCACACATCCGAGTAGCCAAGCACTAAAATACTAAATCTTTATGGCACAAAGGAACTGGGCATCGGAGCAACTACGTGCTCCGGAGTCCGGGTCCCTGATTTTTTTTCTGCTGCATCGGCTCGCTAGTGCATGGCACCGGTGCGAGATGTAGCAACAGTTGTCTTTACCCCAATTTTGGCATACATAGTGGACGGCCTTAGTGCTATTATTTCTATGTCACTAAATTTGTGCATGTACACACCTGTTAGTATCAATTTGTTGTCATCCAAACATTGTCACTATGCCGTTGCAGTTATACTTACCTTCCTCATAAAATGTTCAATTTGTTATTTATTGTACATGAGTAAGAACTTGTAGCGTCGTTGTAGTGAATTATAGCTTCGGATGTTCCAGAATTTGGTTGTTGTCTCAGACCAATTATTTCATTTGCACATTGATCTTTTTGAGAAGATATGTCATAATTAACATGTTTCTTCATTTTTTCAAATATAGCATTGGTGATTTTCTATGTTGCTATAAACCCATTTCCCCTACAATTGTTACTGATCTAGTTTTAAATATTATAGGAAGAACGGAAGTGTTCTTACTTGGAGTGGGTTGATCAAGAGTGGCCACAGTCTTTGAAGATGTGCCTAGCGAAGCTCTGGAGCATGTATGAGGAAGAGAACACACGTAGGCTTAGAGAAAGTGTTGTCAACGCTGAAGCATATTTCAAGATGCGGGATAAAAAGTTGAAGGTGGAGAATGAGCTCAGATTTTTTAAATTAGACTTTGCTAAGATGGTGTTGGCGAAGGAGGAGACACTTTCCCAGTTGGCCCGTGCAAAACGGGTTCTTACTGAACTAAAAGCAGAGGTGGATAAGATGAGCCTGGATGATCTCGATTAGGGAAATGAATATATTATTCTTATGAAGTTGAACAAGCTATATGTTGTACTGTGCTGTTTTCATGTAGCTACCGTACTGTGATGTTATAATATATTTATGTGCCTGATATGAAATTGGCAAACAGCTGTTCGATATGAAATGTGAATTTGGGTAATACTGAAATTATTCATTGTAAACTAATAAACCTGCTAAATGTGTCATGGATCTTTGCGAACGGTTCTAGCAGTAAAAGCGCTTGCAATGGATAGCCCAATGCCACCCAGTTTTCTTCATCAAATCGTGTGTGATATAGTTGATAAAAGCAAACAATTAACCATGGCAAACCGTGTGTGATAGTTACACATTTCACACACGATCCTCCACATAAAACTGTGTGGGATGTATGTCCGAATGGAAACATGTTCCCTGGATTGACTGTGTGGGATGTACAGAAGAACGGATATGTATTCCTTGGATTGACTGTGTGTGATATACATACAAACGGAAATGTTTTTCTGGGATTCACCGTGTGGGATGTACATACCTACCAAAATGATTTTCTCGGATTACCGTGTGGGATGTACATACCTACGAAAATGATTGGGTTTCGATGCCTCGCCAGATCGCACACGGCCCCAGCCTGGGTCCCACGAGGGCCTATCCCCTACGATTTCTGGGTCGTGTGGGAAGGACACCCTATCGCACACACTCACTTGGCGAAGGTTCCAAATGCATCGCACAAAGGGGCTAAAAACTGTTTGTTTAGGACCGGCACGTACCAGTGCATGCTCCGTGAAGTTTCAGGACTTTTGGAGTTGCGCAGAATAGGTCTCTATTATTTCGTCCTTTCCAGTCTAGAATTCCTACTGCCGGCATTCTCCCTCTCCATGTAAACCTTATAAAATAAGAGAGAATAGACATACGTATTGTGATATAATGTGTAATAATAGCCCATAATGCAATAAATATCAATATAAAAGCATGATGCAAAATGGACATATCAACTCGCCCATGCTTAGACCTCGCTGGTCCTCAAATGAAAGCCGAAATCGAGAAATATGTCCACATGTTTAGAGATAGAGGTGTCAATAAAATAAAATAGGGACATGAGGGCATCATGATCATCTTTAGAACAACAACATATAATGCCATATAATTTCTTCGTTGAAAACTAATAAACTATGATCTCAGTCATTGAAGCAATTCCAATTTATCATAACATCGGAAAGAGTCAATTAAAGAGCTTTTTAGCAAGTCCACATACTCAACTATCATTTAGTCTTTTACAATTTCTAACACTCACACAATATTTATGGATCCAAAGCTTCAACCGGACACAGATAAAGATAGGGGCTTATAGTTTCGCCTCCCAACCTTTTACCTCAAGGGTAACGTCAACAATAATACTTTTTCAAAACCTAC
>NC_041392.1:409616200-409673242 GCF_002162155.2 Triticum dicoccoides
GAAAAAGTGTAAAAAGGAAAGGTGATGATCACCATGACTCTTGTATGAGGGTAGAAGATAAAAGAAAAAGATAGGCCCTTCATAGAGGGAAGCAGAGGTTGTCATGCGCTTTTATCATTGGATGCACAAAATCTTAATGCAAAAGAATGTCACTTTATATTGCCGCTTGTGATATAGACCTTGATTATGCAGTCTGTCACTGTTATTTCTTCCATATCACAAGTTTGTATAAAGCTTATGTTCTTCACACTAATAGATCATACATATTTAGAGAGCATATTTTTATTGATTGCACCGATGAAAACTTACTTGAAGGATCTTACCCAATCCATACGTTGGTATGGTGGACTCTCATGGCAAAACTGGTTTAAGGGATGTTTGGAAGCACAAGTAGTATCTTTACTTGGTGCAAAGAATTTGGCTAGCATGAGAGGGAAAGGCAAGCTCAACATGTTGGATGATCCATGACAATATAACTTCTATTCGGATGTAAGAAAACATAACCCATTATGTTGTCTTCCTTATCCAACATCAACTTTTTAGATTGTCATATTTTAATGAGTGCTCACAATTACAAAAGATGTCCAAGATAGTATATTTATATGTGAAGCCTCTCTTTCTTTATTACTTCCTATTAATTGCGACAATGACCAAAAATATGTTTGCCAACTCTCAACAACTTTTATTCATCATACTCTTTATATGTGAAGTCATTACTCTCCATAAGACCAATATATGATATCTTTATTCTTTCTTTTATTTAATTCCCTCAAGATCATAGCAGGAAAGCAAAGCCCTCAACTCAGAACTACTCTTTATTATATATCTCAAGGACACGATTACATAGAGGGAACATAAAGCAAAACTCTAGGCTAGATCATACCAAAAACTTTATTCTACTAGGTCAAGATATAAACAAAAGGACCAAACTAAAAAAATGGTACATATAAAGATGTGATGGTGATACAATACTGGGGCACCTCCCCCAAGCTTGGCAGTTGCCAAGGGGAGTGCTCATACCCATGTATTTATGTCTCTTTCTTCGGAGGTGATGATGATGGAGTTGTTAATGATGTAGGCTTGCCATTTTTCCTTAGCTTATGCTTGAGGATGGAATTTTCCTCCTTCAGCTCACTGATCTCCTGTTCCAGTGTTAATGTCCTTCTGCATAATTCCTGCTTGTTCTCCTGCAAAAGACTGAAAGGGGTAAACTCGATCTTTGGTTTCTTTGCTTTGTTTGGGAGACTAGACTTTCTGAATTCCACATGCATGTCCCCAGGTTGGGGTAGTGGAACTTCCTCTTCATCGGAACTTGTCTCTTCCTTTCCCTTTGGATCATAGTCTTCTTCTTCCTCCTTGTCCAACCATAATGCTCCAAATCCCTGTAGACCTTGGGGTATGCAATGTAATCAGCTATAAAGCTCTCTCCCTTTGAATCTTGGGACGACATCTTGCTCTAAATCTAATGTAGAAACGGTTCAAACTAAAAACTGGAGATATTGGCGTGTTACGGTGGTCAAAACCTTTGGAGATTATATAATGAATTTTTACCGACCATAAGAAGTATCGTGCAAGAAAACGGAGTACGGAGGGCACACGAGGTGGCCACAAGGATGGGGGCCACGCCCATGGTGTAGGGCACGCCCTACACACTTGTGGTGGCCTCATGTCTCTTCCAGACTACTTTTAATTTTCCTAATTTTCTAAATATTCCAAAACGGAGAAAATTTTCTATGGGAAACGTTTTGGAGTAGTGAGGGAGTCCTTGATTAAGGGGTCCTTGGATGGTTGGGCTATGTGACATGGGCCAGACTTATGGGCCATGAAGATACGAGATAGAAGGCCTTCCCCTATGTCCGGATGGGACTCTCCTTTGCATAGACGACAAGTTTGGCGATCGAATGTGTAGTTTCCTTTCTTTGTAAACTAACTCCGTAAAACCTTAGGCCCCTCCGGTGTCTATATAAACCGGAGGGTTTAGTCCATAGAGGCAATCATAATCATATAGGCTAGACATCTAGGGTTTAGCCATTACGATCTCGAGGTAGATAAACTCTTGTAACCCCTATACTCATCAAAGTCAATCAAGCAGGAAGTAGGGTATTACCTCCATTAAGAGGGCCTGAACCTGGGTAAACATCGTGTCCCTTGTCTCCTATTACCTTCGATCATCAGATGCACAGTTCGGGACCCCCTACCGGAGATCGGCCGGTTTTGACACCGACATTGGTGCTTTCATTGAGAGTTCCTCTGTGTCGTCAATAGAAGGATCGATGGATCGCCTTGTTGTTAATGACAAAATCACCTCTGGAAAGGCCCTAGCTCCTGGGCAGATCCACCAGCTCGGCAGTTTTACCATGGGAGCCCGCTCGGCCCTTAAGCCAAAGTCGGTCCCCCAAACCACCAAAAATCATCTCCGCATTGGCCTCGAACACGCCGATGGATCCGACAGATGTTTTGTCTTTGAACAAATTGATAGATCACATCTCCACCCTAGGGGTCACGACAGACTACGATCAGATCGGGCTTAAACCTGATCAGAGGGAAATCAAGTCCCTGCCGATCACCCATCTAGTTGCGATTGTGGAGGAACAAGCCAAGGATAACTCTCCCCCTATGCTAAGAACAAGCTATGTTCGGATTTCCGAGCCCTGCGAGCCAGATACCCCTCTCCAGGAAGAGACTCCCTGTTCTCTAAACATAGAACTAGGCATTGAGCCTGAAAACCCCCAGGATACTCCGGATCCTGGGATGGTGACCTCAGAAATTTTTAAAACTCCGGATCCCACAGTGGGCCAGGGTTCGGATTTAAACCCGCCCACCCACCACAAGCAATATTTCCCAATCAATTCCGGTCCTCCAGACATATGCGGCCTAATGTATGTGCGGCAGCAACCTCAGGAAACAGTCCATCACTTTTGGGCCAGATTCCTCCTTGTTAAAAACAAGATCAAAGATTGCTGCGACGACGATGCGGTTTCAGTATTTTGCCACAACTGTACGGACGAGGGTATCCTCAATGCCCTCAACCGATGCCACATACTGCACTTTGCAGATTTGGCACACATAGTATAGAAATATTGCCCCATGGAAAGCGCCTGGAAATCCCAAACAGCTCAGAGGGAACCGCCTGCCTTTAAGCCACCCACCGAACAGGCAAAAAGGATGCACCCCATGGGGCACCTGATCATCACCCTACGGAGATGAAAATTAAGCCCTCAATGGGACACATAACTGTACTTGATGACTGGCTCAACAAGCCCTCTCGGATACACACGACGCCAAATTCCGAACCAACTCATAGCCTTCGGGCATGTTGGGTGCTCCGACAAGTAGCCAAGAAGGGTGAGGCTATCCTCACCAATGCAACCTCCGAGAACTACCCTCTGGAGGATGATGACCTCAATGTCTTTACGGTCTTCGAGACCTTCTCTTCAAATAATCAGCGTAAAAGGGCACTCCGCGACCTTGTCAAAGTCAACCAAGTAGCCAGCGCACCAGCCGCTTTGGTCTTAAATCCAATCATCGACGGCTTTCGGCTCGACAAAGTACTCATGGACGGCGGCAGCGGACTAAACCTCATCTACAAGGACACGCCCGATAAAATGCAAATAGACAAGAGTCGCATCAAGTAGAGCAGCACAACCTTTCGAGGCATTATCCCTAGTCGAGAAGCGCGATGCTTGGGGAAAATTAAACTTGATGTGGTATTAGGCACGTCGGAGAACTACAAGTCTGAAGAGTTAATCTTCCATGTAGAACCTTTCAACATTGCATATCATGCCCTGCTGGGGCGAGACGCATTCACACGCTTTCAAGCCATACCCCATTACAGGTACATGAAGCTCAAAATGCCCGGGCCCAATGGAGTTATCACAATCACCAGTGATCCGGACATAGCACTCCGCGCCGAAAACAAAACCGCATCCCTGGCCCTCGAGGCATTATCCGAGGCCCTTGCGGCCTAGGAGCTCACCACTCTGTGTTCCACAGCAGCCATTGTAGCACAACTGGATCCGATGGTCAACGCCGCCCTGAGAGCATTCCTGCGAGAGAATTTGGACATCTTTGCCTGGCATCCCTTGGATATGCCAGGAATACCACGTAGACTGGCCGAACACAACCTCAACATAATAAAGGGGTTCAAGACAATTCAGCAAACGCTGCGGTGATTTTCTGAACCCAAGTGACAAGCTATGGGGGAGGAGCTGGCCAAACTAGTCGAAGCCGGGTTCATCAGAGAGATCAAACACCCAGATTGGCTAGCTAACCTGGTCATGGTGCCAAAGAAGGACAAATCCTGGCGCCTTTGTGTCGATTTCAAAGACCTCAATAAGGCTTGCCCTAAGGACCCCTTCCCACTGCCCGCATTGACCAAATAATTGATGCAACTACAGGACATGATTCACTGTGTTTCCTCGACGCATACTCCGGATACCATCAGATTAGGATGAAGGAATCCAATCAGGCCGCAATGACATTCATTGTTCAGTACGGGCCTTTTTTGCTTCAACACTATGCCTTTCGTACTAAAAAACGTTGGTGCCACTTACCAGCACATGATTCAAACATGCATGAAAAAACAAATTAGCAAGACTGTGGAGGCATACATAGATGATGTAGTCATCAAAACAAAATATGTCGAATCATTGGTTGATGACTTACGCCTTACATTTGACAACCTCCGAACATATGACATGCGACTCAATTCGAAAAAATGCGTTTTCGGCGTTCCGGCTGGAAATCTCCTCGGATTCATTGTTTCCAATAGAGGAATCGAAGCAAATCCGGCCAAAATCCGAGCCCTGTCAAAGTTGGCAACACCAACAGACCTAAAACAGGTCCAAAAACTAGCTGGGTGTGTGGCAGCCTTGAGGCGCTTCATTTCCAGATTGGGAGAGAAGGCGCTGCCGCTATATCGCCTACTCCGACGCACCGAACACTTCAAGTGGACGGACGCAAGAACAACCGGTTTGGAAGAAATAAAAACTTTGTTAGCAAACAACACAATCCTTACCGCACCTAACGTCGGTGAACCTATGCCGCTGTATATATCTGCAACTCACCAGGTGGTGAGAGCTGTGCTCGTCGTCGAACGAGAGGAAGAGGACACAAGTTCCCACTCCAAAAACCAGTATACTATGTATCGAAGGTCCTCACACCATGCAAATCCTGATACCCGCAGTATCAAAAGATAGCATATGCGGTTTTCATGGCATCTCGGATGCTGCGGCACTACTTTCAAGAGTGTTCGATCACGGTGGCCTCCGAGGTACCACTCAATGACATCACAAATAATCGAGACGCCATCGGCCGCATTGCAAAATGGGCCATCGAGCTCTTACCATTTGAAATAACATACAAGCCACACTGAGATAAATCTCAGGTGTTGGCCGACTTTTTCACCGAATGGACAGAAGCTGAACTCCCTAAAGAGTACGCCACATACTCCAACTGGGTGATGTACTTCGACGGCTCTAAGATGGTGGCCACGCTGGGGGCTAGTCATCCTAACATCCCCCACAGGGGACACAGTCCATTACGTATTACAAATCATGTACACGGACTCCAATAACGCAGCCGAATATGAGTCACTACTACATGGTCTCCAGATGGCTATTTCTATGGGAATACAACGCCTGGAGGTACGCGGGGACTCGAACCTCGCAATATCCCAAATAAACGGAGAATTCGATGAAAAGATCCATAGATGGCGGCCTACCGCAACGCCGTACTCAAAATATCAGCTCGGTTCGAGGGGCTCGAGTTTCATCATGTGACCCGAGAAAGTAATCAAGCATCGGACATCCTTGCTCGAATGGATTCTAAACACGACCCCGTCTCACCTAACACCTTCTGGAAAAGGGTTTTCAAGCCATTTGTGGCATGGCAGGACAAGAGCAGAAATTCCAGTCTGGCGCCGATCACACCCTCGCATGCCGAACATGATTCGGATATCATCGGGGGCTCGGGAACTGAACGAACGCCTTTTGCCGATGTAATCATGGTGGTGATCGTCCCATGGATAGAACCTTCTTAGCCTACCTCAATAGGCAGGAGCTCCCTGATGACCAAAACAAGGACCGTTGCATAGCTTGACGCTCCAAAGCCTACAAATTCCATGAAGGCAACCTCTACAAGAAAAGTACTACCGGAGTCCTTCAAAGATGTATCTCCAAAGAGGAGGGATGGCAGATCTTGGCCAAAATACATGCTGGTCTTGGCGGCCATCACGCCGCAGCTCGGGCCCTTGTAAGTAAGGCCTTCCATACAGGTTTCTTTTGGCCCACGGCCCAAGCAGATGCAGATGACCTCGTACAACACTGTGTCGGATGCCAGATTTTTGCCAATCAAAGCTATATGCCGCCCACTGCCCTACGAACAATCCCCATCACTTGGCCTTTCGTGGTCTGGGGGCAGTACATGGTCGGATCCCTTAAAGGGGAAGCCATAAGAAAAAATATACTTGCTGGTTATGGTAGATAAATTCACTAAGTGGATAGAGGCCAAACTAGTTAAAATGGCTGAAGCCGGACCGATGATAGAGTTCGTATTCGATGTCATACACCATTATGGTGTCCCACACAACATTATTACTGACAATGGCTCTAACTTTACAGCCGATGAGGTGAAAACTTGGTGCGCTAACTGGGCATTAAGCTTGATTACGCCTCCGTATATCACCCCCAAACAAACGGTCAAGTTGAACGGGCCAATGGCGTGATAATGAGCGGCATCAAACCTAGAGTAGTGCGATATATAAAGGAGTCAAACAAACACTTGGTTGAGGAGCTTGACTCCGTACTCTGGGGGCTGCGGACCACGCCCAATCACACGACCGGATACACACGGTTCTTCATGGTATATGGTGCAGAGGTTGTCTTGCCCTGTGATATTATTCATGACTCACCTCGAGTGCGCATGTATGAGGAGAGAGAGGCCAAGCTCGATCGGAAAGATGACTTAGACGGCTTTGAGGAGGAGCGCAATGTCGCAAAATCCCATTCCGCATTCTACCAACAAAAAGCTCGAAGATACCAAAGCAGAGAAGTGCGGGCAAGGACTTATAATGTCGGTGAACTCATTCTGCACCTACCAGAGAAGAAAAAGGACAAGCTCAAGCCCAAATGCGAGGGTCCTTTCATTATAGATGAAGTTCTCACTAGAGGATCCTATCGCCTTCGCAATACATCGGATAATCGCTTAGAGCTGAACCATGGAACGTTGCTCGACTCCGAAGATTCTACGCGTGAGTCAAGACACATACCTTTGTGCGTTCCCTTTTTCTAATTTTTCATTTTCCTCATTTTTTTCGTTTTTTCTTTATGATTTCTAGCGTGTGTTTGGGTAATCCGCACACTTGAGGGGTATGCAACCTTAAATGTACACACCCCATCATAACTGGGGGCTTCTCTCAATAGAAGCTTATTATTTTGGAGCATAAAGCACACCATATATATGTTGTTTTCTCACATATGCCCTGACTTCGCCATTATATGCACCTCTATGACTTAAGTTTTTGCCAAGATGGATTGCCTGGCTCATGTGCTTATGCCCTACGTTCCCACTTGTTCGGCTAGGGCATGAAGGGAGCACCTCTGCGATTGTTACAACCGGGTCATCCAGACGTGTACCTCAGATGGGTGAAGCCGAAAGCTAGCATTCTTAAGGGAATAGTTGGTTGGCGGACAAACGACGAACTGCCTTCGTGGCAATATAAACTATAAAAATACAAAGACTCCGGCGATTCTTTCGCACCACGGCTTAGGCATGTACACATAAGGCATGCTGACCTAGGGAGAGGAACCCTTAACGGAACTATTCTCTCTGGAAGATGTTTCTTATGTTAAAAAGTAATATAACATAGCTCATCGAATACAATTTGTCTGTTCATGCACGATGACCGGATTGCCTGGTTTCCGAACATACTTGGTGTTTCCCACAGGTATAGTATTCTGAAACACTCCAACCTTTGGGTTTCGGAGGTCGAAGCAGAAGGTCTGCCATGACAATCTTTGACAATTCGGTCGAAGATAAGCTTGATGATAAAGTGTGTTGTTACATGAAATCACATGCCTACTCTTTATCAATGCCATCTATCAGGCTATCTAGTTTACAGTCCTATTGTGAGAATTTGGCGGCTATCTTTACTTGATCGTACACCAAGCTAACCGGAATTTCCAATTCGTCTGGGCCTCGAGGTTTGACCCGGGCCATATGGTTCAGATCAAGTCTGGTATACCGTGTTTTCACCATGGCCCATGCCTGTTGTGCACCTTCTCGACATGCTAATGCCTTCCATAGATCATAATGAAGATGAGCTCCCTTTACTAACTCCGCGAGCTCCCCCATCTTTCCTGGAGGAGAATCGGATGGCCATAAAGCCCTAGCGATGTTCCTCATTGCTTTTCGAGCTCGCTCGTGCACTTTGGATAGCTCTTGCAGCAAGTCGCCTTGAAATCTGGACACTTCTCCTTCGGGCCACCAGTTAACAAACCTACAGGAACAAATCTCGTAAAAAAATTCCATCAGGGATGTTATGAATGTTAGGTTCATGGACATACTAAATATGTCGCCTTCAGCTTTCGGTTCTCCTTCAAGGCATCCGACAGTTCGGCTCTTACGTCCTTTAGCTCCTCGGCTTGCTTGATGTTGGCATCCTGTAGTTTGTTCTTCTCATTAACGGCCCACGTTAATACACGTTGACCAGTGGCTTCTTGCCCTTCGGCATGTTGTTTGTCCGCCTGAGCAGCCTTCAGCCTCTCATCCAACTGATCTGCCGATCCTGCTGCCGTAAACAAAACAATGAATATTCAAAAATCATTGTTAGCACAGAATCATATTTTTCAGACACTGTTGTTCTTATAATCTGGAGCCTTCTTGGATTTCTTCAAATTTTCCAGTTCAGCGGTGGCAACAGTTAACTTGGTCCGACATTCTTCAAGCTCCTTGGACAGCGTGTTATTTTTAGTCGCGAGTACCTGATAATATCAACGAGACCCTTAAATCAGTTTGGCCAACTGCTTCAAGTCTCGGGGGCTACTGGCACAGGATTATTGAATCTACACAAAAGTTCTTACCCGCATATCCTTTGAAAGCTGGTGAGTGGCTCCGGCAAGTCCATCCCGAGCAGCTCGGATATATGCATGCGCAGAGCTAAGGGCATTGAACGCCTCTTCGGTAAAACTTGGGTCGCACATGGCCTCTTTCCGCCGCCGATGATTCATCACGCTCCCCACTTCAGAATTGGTGATAGACACATTATCCGAAGCCTCTTGGAGATGACAATCGGGCATTTTGCCCGTATCAACCGTAGTCCTTATGGCAAGGTACGGGGCTGGATTGGTGGATACATGATCGGCGAGGTCCCTGAATATAGTCCGACGTATGCTCTTCCTAAAAATGGGCCAGCAGAAAACGTCACAATTCGGTCTATCCACCGAGTGCATGTTAAAAACTATACCTCTTTGGTGAAGGTGGGGGCTCGGTAGTATCACCGTTTGCCCTTCTTTTCAAATTTTCGCCTTGTGCGGGCGCCGCCTTCTTAGAGGACACCTTTGATGCAGCTCGACGAGATGAGCACCGCCCCTTTGGAACATGAGACAGTGCGATCGGTGAGGCGCAACAGGAAAACTCATTTGGAGGAGACGTCTCCTGGGTACTTACATGAGAGGAGGGGACAAGGCCGGGGTAATCGACTATAATGGCCACTTCCGTGCCATCGTAGCTCGCCTAATAAAAGACCCCCTCCTTAAGTTCTATGAATATATCTGGATCTTCTTCATATCTAGGATTGAGGTCCCGAACATGGTCCACTGGCTGCGGAGTGGGGATGTAGAACCCCTCGACGACCTTTCTCCATTCCTATTAAAAGTAGCCGGATTAAATTCGACTAGCATGACTCTGGAAAAAGGTTGAGTAAGGCCAATAATTAAAAAACTCACCCAATCGATGGGGTTATACATGGAAAAACCTTCCCGACATTTCAAGCGAGTGAAGTTTTCCTTCTCCCCTTTGTAAAGGTCAGCTAGGATGGTGGCCAGGGCGGCAAAATTGTCTGGACCTTTGTGTAGACAACGGGACACATCGTCCTCCCCGTTGTAATTCCACATAGGAAAACCTCTGGATTGGAGCAGCTGAACGCATCGTGTTATTGAAATCGCCATTACCTCGATTATAGACAACACAGAGTTGGCAAGTACTCTGATCTTGCTTGCCAGCCTCTCGACCTCCGCACTGTCTCCTTCCTCGAGGCTTCGGGAACACCAGCTGGCATGCTTCTTTAAAGGAGTGCTGGAGATTTCGGGAAGACCGCGCCGGATTGGGTCTGAAAGAACGGCGTCCTTGATATAAAACCATTCTGAGGGCCACTCTTCGGACGCCTACTTCGGAGTGCCGGACAGGTATCCTGTCCCGGCTATGCACCATACTTCGGCGCCGCCCACCTCGAATATAGATCCCTTTTGGGAGCAGGGGACGAGGCAGAAGAATTTCTGCCATAGCTTGAAATGGGCCTCACAGCCTAGGAATAGCTCGCAGAGAGTAACGAAGCCTGCGATATGCAGGATGGAGCCTGGCGTCAGATTGTGTAGTTGGAGGCCGTAATACTCCAGAAGACCTCTGAGGGAAGGGTGGATACGGAATCCTACGCTCTCAGAAGGAAGGAAACAAAGCACACCCGCTCCTCTTTAGAAGGACTGGGGAAATTCTCCACTAGGGCTTCACCATTGAGGGCAGTTAACCCAGCCCGAACGAATACTAGATCCATGGGAGGAAGATATCCATGCGTCTGAAGTTCATTCAGATGGGCGTGTGACACCTAGCATCTTTCCCAGTCGACTTTTTGAGGGCCGTGGGGACGTGAGAAGGAGCTAGAAGCATCGGCCATGTTTGGACGATTTCATGTGGCAAGTTCTAAGGATTTCCGCGTGGTGTGGAATGGTATCTGAGATCCAATCTCCTTAAAAACACTCCATCCCTGCGTGGTCAAGGGGTTATTTGTAAAATATACCTGGACCGTTCGCATTCATTTGACACGTGGAAGCCGGGGCGACGGCGGCATAAACATTATGTTTAATATGGAGCCGAACAATTGTCAATCCGAAGTATAATGGAGAACCCGCCTTACAAAGCCGAAGTCATAAAGCCGATTACTACGTCGTCATTGAAGGCAAGTTCGGGGCTACTGAGGGAGTCCTGGATTAAGGGGTCCTCGGATGGTCTGCGCCTGGGAAAGGCTCTGGTGATGACGCTGTGTTGGGCTCCACGATGACCTCCGTCTTGCAGTCCTCCTGGTCTTGGTCTTGTTGCACCGAAATGGCAACCTTTGCCTGAGGCCTCGGTACTCCGTGGTTGCGCTTGCCTTGCTTGCACCAAAGAGGAAACAAGGATGTTGCGTGCGCTGGCACCTGCCTGGCGCCCGCCTGGTGTCGACCATCATGGCTCATGTCACGAGAGCCTCGTGAGGTTCGCCTTGCCTTGATATCTCCGCTCCTCGCGACCCTGCCTGACCAGGCCTCTCCTGAGGAGGTCTTGCGTCGCCCGCCTCGCGAGGCTTGGCCCCTCGTGATGGTCTTGGATGCTTTGTTGATGAAGATGGGTCATACGGCCTGCTGGCCCCGCCACGCCATGGGCCGCAGGCAGGCAAGTCTGGGGACCCCCATTCCCAGAACGCCGACATTAGCCCCCGGGCCCAAGGTGTGCGCGGGCTTGGCTTCGCGACGAATCCAAGGGTCAAGTTCGGAGCACCGCGGGCCCCCAAAAGCCTGCAACCTCGGTTGACGCATGGCGGTTGATTGGACGTGGGCGTCTCCGCTTCCCGACGCTACCTTTGAATCCGCCTGGCTATGCGGCCCATGCGGCCTACACAGTTATTCTTCCTTTGCCACGCCTGGCCCTTCCAATCTCCCTGCTTCCTCGACGCCCTGCTCTGCCTTCTCAATCTGACCAGTGTTCCGCCCGCTTCACCGCCATGGCGCCGAAACAAGCCGACAAGGGGAAGAAACCTCTGTCCTTGCCAACTGCGCCTCCATCCTTCGAGCCGACGCTCTGCCGGCCTCGGGTGCTCAATGACGAGGCCATGGGCAAGGTGCGCCCCATGCTCGCCTGCAGCTTCAACGAGTGGGGGGAGACGCCGGCCTGGCCTACGTCTCACTCCTGCATGGCTCGGGCAGTCACCGAGGTCCCGATCTTCATTGACGCACTCTGGGCTGGCCTGCTTCCTCCCTTATCTGCCTTCTTCAACGTGGTGCTTGAGCACTATTAGATCCACATGCTCCATCTTGACCCTCAATCTGTGACCCTTCTTGCCGTATTCGCTTTTGTGTGTGAGGCCATGGTGGGCATTACCCCCTCTGTGGCGCTCCTCCACCACTTCTTCTCGCTGCATCTCACCGGTGCCCGGCAGAGCTCGGGGTGTGTGGGCTTCCAGGCTGTGGCTGCGATGGCAGGCATGGGGATCGACTTCAAGCTCCCTGCATCCACGAAAGAGTTCCGCATGCGATGGGTGTTTGTTGACGCCGGCGTGCTCAACCCTCTGCTCCAAGCTCCGGTGGGGCCTGCCATTCCAAACTCCGGCTGGGGTCACCAGAGGCTCGCAAGCCCTTGCCTCGCCCCTGTGTTGGCCAGGCTGCGATGGTTGAAGGACCTTGGTGTGACTGCGCCCATGGTGGTGAGGTAGTTCGTCAAGCATCGAGTTGCTCTGCTTCAGCACCATTCTCGCCTGATGTGGGCCTTGCTCAGCGGACAGGACAACAAGAGGTTTCAGGAGGAGGGGCTTCCTCTCGCCGCGCGGCAAACAGTGCTCACGGTCTTATCTGGTGTCCCTCTGCCGGACGAGATACCAAGGAAAAGCTGCATGTTGTACCGCTGCGAGAACAAGGTTACCTTTGCCACGAACATGCCTTCCTTTGATGAGTAGGGGCTACGCCCAATTGGCTTGGTGGGGCCCCGCGAGAATCCTGTCATCGTGGTCCTCATCTTCGCCGCCGGTGCCGAGCTCGCCCCAGGTGACGGTGCAGGGGAGCGAGCTACGACGGGGGCCGGCTGCTCAGGTGCTGAGGAGCACATGCCGAGCGGTGATCCAGGGGCGTTGTCCTCGGGAGCTTGCGACGCCCCTCCTGAGGCGTCAGTCGCTGATGAGATGCGGCATGCGGCTCCCGAGGCTGAGGCTCCAGGAGCCTCGGGAGGTCACAGCGAGAGAGAGCCAGGCTGTTCGCTGCAGCTGGGCTCCCCTGAAGCCGCCCCTCTTGGTTCTTCTTCGGCTCCGCCGTGCTCCGGCCATCACGTCCAACGCTTCGGTCACCTTTGTGTGGACTTCGAGGAGCTCCGCAAGAGGAAGGGATCCCCCAGCGGTGACAACATCTTTGGGCTGTTGAAGCGATGGAGGTACATCTCTATCGACAAGTAAGTACCTTATCCTGGTGATCTTCTATACGCCTACTTCCTTTCCTGATGATTGTCCCCTCAGGTCCCCTTCTGCTAAGGCCGCGAAATCTCCAGAGGAGCAGCTCCCTCTCGTCCCGTCACGCCCGCCAAGCTCCAGCGCTTCAGGCTCGGACGCTGCTCACGGCGTGGGGGCAGCCAGGGGAGTTGGTCCATTATCAAGGCGCCCCGAGCTTGCACCTTGGCCGTCCTTCCTTCGCGTCCTTGGTCGGAGCACAAGAGGCATGCCAATGGCTCCTTCGTTGGTCATGGTTGGGTGCTAGCTAGCCTCGATCCTGAAGTCTTCTTCAAGCAGCGGGCCTTGTTCGGTTCGGGCCCCTCGCGAGGGTCATCTGGCCCCTGGGGCTGAGCCAGCCCCCAGCCCCTAACTAGGAGGTGGTGCGCCACTTGATACTCCACCCGCAGCCCCCGAGGTGGAGGATGAGATGGGCCAAGCGTTCGACCTCGAGCGCGGGCGCAACGTGGTCCACCACGAGCTCTTCCAGGAAGCGATGGGCGCGATGAGCCGCCTTGGTGTAGAGCTTGCTGGCGTTGACTGGCGACTTGAGGCTGAAGGTCTTCGGTTGGTGGAGGAGCGGCGCAAGCTGCGAGTGGCCATCAAGCTTGGTCATTATCATCACGACCTCGAGAACGCGAAGGTGGAGGCGTCCCTCAAGATTGCCAATGAGGCCCGCTCGTGAGCTTTGGAAGAAGCTCACGAGGCCGATCGCCGCTGCGAGGCTGCGGAGGAGCGCGCGTGGGAGCTCCAAGGCTGGAGCGTGTCCCTCGAGCAGCAGGTCGAGGTGCCCGGTGCGGCCCTTGCATCGATGAGGGGGACGCCTGTGGAGGAAGAGGAGGTCCAGCGGCGCGAGGAGACGCTGGCCCTAGAAGCCGCGAAGCACAGCGTCGAGCTCGAGCGGCTGGAGACGAGGGAGCGTCAGGTCGCTCAAGCTGAAGATGCCATCGGGGCCCATGAGGCCAGAGTCGAGGAGGAGGTCAATCGCCGGGTGGCCGTGGTTCGCATAGATCTGGAGGGCAGGTACGACTTGAAGCTGAAGCTCGCCGGTCAGGAGGGTGCGGGCCGGCCCGCCGCCCTCAGGCCGAGGTTGGACGAGGCCGAGAGGCGTGCGGAGGCCACAATCGCCGCCTTGGTTATGGCGCAGGCGGACTTGGCCTCCGCCCGGTCCGAGCTGCTTTCCCTCTGGAGGCGAGTTGACGACGCCGAGGCCGTTGCTCAGCAGAACAGGGAGGAAGTGCTTCAACGCCGAACGCTGGAGCGCGAGCATGCTCCTATGCTTCATGACCTTCGGAACAGGGCCAACACCACCTTGGGCTATATCTGCGATGAGAAAGCCGCGACCCCTCATTCAAGTGACTACGCCAACCACCTGACCTTCTTCACCGAGGTGGTGATGCGCCTGGAGGCTCAATCTGCCAGAGCTCGGCAGCTTGTGGAGGAGAGGGGTCATGGCCTCCTTCAGCGCGCCTTCTCCCGTGTCTTCAGCCACCTCCTGAACGCCGACCCCAACTTCGACTTCGATGCCGCCATTGCCCCTGTACCCATGGCCGTCCTGGGCGACCTGGTGCGTTGGGTAGAGGACCATGTCGATGCGTTGGTCAGGGCCTTCACCTTGGAGAACGATGGGGTGGTGGTCATTGGAGACGAAGGTGATGTGAGCAACGACGGCGACGGGGGCGTCGCCGACGGCGACTACGATTTCGACGAAGGTGATGATGATGCGAGTGATGCGTCCATGGACGATGCAACGAGCAATATCTCTGGCTGATCCCATATTCTCCTGTTGTTTTATTCTGCATGCAAAACTCGGGCGCGTCCCTTGGAAAACTTGTAAGAGCATTTTGAGAGGGGGAGCCCCTCGTGTAAGAAAACCACAGTTTTTACTTTCCTATGCGATGTGGGTATGTGTCCTCGTGAGCTCATGAAGCTGGGGGTGAGTCTCCCGACGTGGTTTTACCTTAGTTAGTGCCAACTTAGGGCTGGGTCGTGAGGCGACGAGTTCCTGAGAATCCTGCGGAGCTTACCGCCCCGTTTGAAGGGGCCCCGCAAGCGGTGAGCACCCGGCATAGTGCTAGCGCGTGCTTTGCACGGTCCGGCTCACGAGGAGCTTTGCGAGGGAGAGGCGACGGACGTGAGTCCCAAACCAAACAAGATCCAGAAGGCGAGAAACGGCTCGAACGAGAAAAGGCACCCCCCGCGCGTATCGATAAAAATTCAGCTTCAACTTAAGTCCAGAATCAGAAAGCAAAGCCACAGAAAGAAAGATCCAAAGCAAAAGGCCACGTCCGGCACCTAGTCTAGTCTACGGGTCTTCAAGTCTTCTCACCAGCGTGGAGCTAAGTGCTGTCCACTAGGCGTGGGAGGGAGCCCCAGGGCCTGAGGCTGGCACTCCTAAGACTCCGGGACGTGTACAGCCCCAACTCATTATTACGTGAGAGTGTCACGGGCGGCGAGCTTCATAGGCACTAGGCCTTCTTCATAGGTATTGGCCTTGCTTCATATCTCTAGACGAGGGCCCCACCATGCGCCACCCTCGACCTCCTTTGAGCTGACCGGAAACCAGGACAACACAAAGGAGGGAAAGGGGACGCCAGCGGTTCCCTCGGCGACCATGGGTCCTCTACCGGGGGAAGGCTCGTTGTATCCACCCCGGCAGAGGACCTACGTCCGGGTGTCCCTTGGTTTCGCGTGCCTTGGGGAGGGGCCTTGCTCCTGGCTCCCTCCCGGCGGCCCCCAGTGTGTCTCCCTTGTTGAAACGGGTGCTGCCATGCCAGGGTCGCCGATCGATGCTGCAACCTGATTCATCTGCAGCCCATGGTTAGCATAAGCATGTTCCTAAGAGTTTAGCAGTACCCTGTAGTTGCCGTCGCCGGCTCGATCGTTGTGGTTCTCCACTGGCTCTTGGAAGGCTTCGACTCCTAGCGCCCCTTCTCCCCAATCTTCTCCAACGAATGAGCCGATGTCGCCCTCTGGTGCGTACCCTTGTTCCATCATGCGGGGCACGTAGGCTTCCGGGGCCGTCACCCCGAACACTTCGCCATGGTGCCCCATGCTTCATGTTGCTCCGCCCATGATGGAGTCCTGGGGATGATAATATGGCATCCGGCGAGGACCATGAAGGGTGACGCTCACGCTCGTCGAGGGCGGCATGGGGGGGTTGGAGCCCCCTGCGCCGCCGGTCGTGCTGATGTTGACAAAGCCCCCGGGCGTAGTCGATGGCGCGTAGCTGTGGTGAGGCTCGCCGTGCGACCTTGCAGTGGTCTGGGAGGGGAGTTGATCCCAGAAGGGTGGCGCTCCAGATGCTGCTGCGTCCAGCAGCTCGGCAACACACTCAAGCAGCGTGTCACGGCCGCTCTCCATCAGCCTACATCGCAGCAGCTCCCTTGCTAATGTGAGTGCCGCCTGCATGTTCGCTTGCTCCCGTCGTGAGTGCGGCGCTGTTGCTGCGGTGTAACTCGCTACTCTCGCCACGGCTCGTACATACCGCGGGGTGAGGGTGGATGATGCATGGCTGCGCTGTCCATGCCCGGCGGAGCTTGGTGGTGCCCACGCCGCTTGGGGTGCGGGGTCGAGACCTTCATGGGCAGGTGGCGCCGTTCGGGCTAGCCAAGCCGCCCAGCGGTCGGATCCGGCCCTTGGGTCGCCAGACATCATAGCCGGTGTTCGTAGGAGAGCTGATTGGCGGAGAAGAAGCTCCGGCGCACCCCTACCTGGCGCGCCAAATATCGGATGTGGGGTTCCGGCTACCCTTAAGGTTCGAACACTGGGGTGCGCGCGAAGTCTTTCCCTTCTACCAATCTATGCTCTAGCTCGCTAGGATCTTGCGGACGAACTCGGCGAACTCACAACACAGAAAGACACGGGGTTTATACTAGTTCGGGCCATCGTTGTGGTGTAATACCCTACTCCAGTGTGGTGGTGGATTGCCTCTTGGGCTGATGATGAACAATACAAGGGAAGAACAACCTCCTGAGGTTGAGGTGTTCTTTTGCGTATGAACTTGCAGTGTTTGGATCGCCTCTGTCCCATGGTGGTGGCTAGTCCTATTTATAGAGGCCCTGGTCCTCTTCCCAAATATCAAGCGGGAAGGGAGCCAACAATGGCGGGCTAATTTGAAGGGGGACAACTAGTACAAGCTATCCTGACAAAAGGAGTCGGCGCCTGTGAAAGGGTGTGGTGATGACGCTGTCTTGGGCTCCATGATGACCTCTATCTTGCAGTCCTCCTGGTCTTGGTCTTGTTGCACCAAAATGGCAACCTTTTCCTGAGGCCTCAGTACTCCGCGGCTACGCTTGCCTCCCTTGCACCAAAGAGGAAACAAGGACGCTACGCGCGTTGGCACCCGCCTGGTGTCGATCGTCATGGCTCACGTCATGAGAGCCTCGTGAGGTTCGCCTTGCCTTGATATCTCTGCTCCTCGCGAGCCTGCCTGACTAGGCCACTCCTGAGAAGGTCTTGCGTCGCCCGCCTCGTGAGGCTTGGCCCCTCGCGAGAGTCTTGGATGCTTTGTTGATTAAGATGGGCCGTACGGCCTGCTGGCCATGCTACGCCATGGGCCACAGGTAGGCAAGTCTGGGGACCCCTGTTCCCAGAACGCCGACAGTTACGGTATTAATTATATTGGTCTCAACATTTATGGGAGTACTTGAGATGTAATGTTTGATTCTTTGAGCATTTACCACCTTCGGGTTTGTGTCTTCGGCGTCATTGATTTTTATGGCATCGAAACGATAGACCTCCTCAATGATGTAAGTACCTTCCCATTTAGAGTGAAGCTTTCCTGCACAAAATCTTAAACGAGAGTTGTATAACAAAACATGATCACCTACATTAAACTCATGCTTTTGTATCCTTTTGTCATGCCATCTTTTAACTTTTTATTTAAACAACTTGGCATTCTCATAGGCTTGTGTTCTCCATTCATCAAGTGAGCCAATGTCAAATAACCTATTCTCACTAGCAAGTTTGAAATCATAATTGAGTTCTTTAATAGCCCAATATGCCTTATGTTCTAGTTCAAGAGGTCAGTGACATGCTTTTCCATAAACCATTTTATATGGAGACATACCCATAGGATTCTTATAAGCAGTTCTATAATCCCATAATGTATCAACAAGTTTCTTAGACCAATTCTTTCTAGATCTATTAACAGTCTTCGCAAAATTAATTTAAGTTCTCTAATGCTTAATTCTACTTGACCACTAGACTGGGGATGATATGGAGATGCAATTCTATGATTAACATCATACTTAGCAAGCATTTTATGGAAAGCACCATGAACAAAATGTGAACCACCATCAGTCATGAAATATCTAGGGACTCCAAACCTCGGAAAAATAACTTCTTTAAGCATCTTAATAGGAGTGTTATGATCAGCACTACTAGTTGGAATAGCTTCTACCCACTTAGTAAAGTAATCAACAATAACTAAAATATGTGTATACCCATTAGAGGAAGGAAAAGGTCCCATATGATCAAAGCCCCAAAAATCAAATGGTTCAATAACAAGTGAATAGTTCATAGGCATTTCCTGACGTCTACTAATAGTACCAATTATTTGGCATTCATCACAAGATAATACAAACTTACAGACATCCTTAAAGAGAGTGGGCTACTAGAAACCGGATTGCAATAACTTATGTGTAGTTCTATCTCCAGCGTGGTGTCCTCCCTAAGACTCGGAGTGACACTTGTGTAGAATCTGTGCATGTTCATGCTCAGCTACACAACGTCTAATAACACCATCTACTCCTTATTTATAAAGGTGTGGATCATTCCAAAAGTAATGTCTTAAATCATATAAAAACTTATTCTTTTGCTGGTATGTGAAACTAGGTGGTATAAATTTAGCAACAACATAATTAGCATAATCAGCATACCACGGAGTGTTACAAGAAGCATTTATGACAGCTAATTGTTCATCAGGAAAGCTATCATCAATAGGTAGTGGGTCATCATGAACATTTTCTAACCTAGAAAAGTTGTCTGCAATGGGGTTCTCTGCTCCCTTTCTATCAATAATATGCAAATCAAATTCTTGTAACAAGAGAACCCATCTAATAAGTCTAGGTTTAGCATCTTTCTTTTCCATAAGATATTTAATAGCAGCATGATCAGTGTGAACAGTTACTTTGGAATCAACAATATAAGGTCTGAACTTATCACATACAAATACAACCGCTAAAAATTGTCTTTCAGTAGTAACATAATTTCTCTGGGCACTGTCTAGAGTTTTACTAGCATACTGAATAACATTTAATTTCTTATGAACTCTTTGTCCTAGAACAGCACCAACAACATAATCACTTGCATCACACATAATTTCCAACGGTAAATTCCAATCAGGTGGCTGAACAATAGGTGCAGAAATCAAGGCTATCTTAAGTATTTCAAATGCTACTCCACAATCATCGTAAAAAACAAAAGGAATATCTTTTTGCAAGAGATTAGTGAGAGGCCTAGAAATTTCAGAGAAGTCTTTAATAAACCTCCTATAGAAACCAGAATGACCAAGGAAACTTCTTATACCTTTGATATCTTTAGGACACAACATCTTTTCAATAGTATCTACTTTAGCTTTATCAACTTCAATACCTCTTTCAAAAAATTTATGCCCCAAGACAATGCCTTCATTAACTATAAAGTGTCACTTTTCCCAATTCAAGACAAGATTAGTTTCTTCACATCTCTGCAAAACTCGATCAAGGTTTCTTAAGCAATCATCAAAAGAAGTTTCATAAACGGAGTAATCATCCATGAAAACCTTAACAATTTTTTCACAGAAATCAGAGAATATAACAGTCATACATCTTCGGAAGGTAGCAGATGCATTGCATAAACCAAAAGTTATACATCTATAAGCAAAGGTAACGAAAGGGCAAGTAAAACTAGTTTTCTCTTGATCATCTTTTGACATAGGTATTTGATAGAAACCAGAATAACCATCTAGAAAGCAAAAATGTGTATTCTTGGATAATCTTTCTAGCATTTGATCAATAAAAGGTAGAGGGTAATGATCTTTTCTAGAAGCTTTATTTAATGTGCGAAAATTGTCGGGGTTCTGGAACGACACCTATGGGATCCCTCGACGGAATCCATTCTATGGTTGCGGGGCGTGGGGCTGCGCAAAGAGCGGGTCTAGAAGATCAACTCGGTGGGGTTTTTACACAGGTTCGGGCCGCAAGCGATGCTAAAACCCTAGTCCTGCTTTGTGTGTATTTGGTGTTCTTGAGTTCTTGAACTAGCTGCCGTGCATGCCCATTCCAAAAAGTCCGAATCCTTCCTCAGCATGCCTCGGGCCTCCTTTTATATGGAAAAGGGGTCGCCATAGTGGCACACAGGAGGTGGAAAGTATGTATAGTGTACAAGTTTATCTCCTGGCATCCTAGGACAAACGCATTTAATGCACCGCCTATGTGTCCTGTTGCTTTATCGGGGACGGTGAAGAGGCTCGTCCCGTCCGTCGCCGCCTCACCTCGCTTCAACGCGCGTCCAGGCTGACGAGGCATGCAGCGCCATGCTGGCTGGCTGGATGGCTGCTGCGCTGGTGCGGTGAAAGAGTCCTCACAAAGATCTAACTGCCACCATGCAGGTGCCTACTTAGCTAGCCCAGGAGCTACATGCGGCCACGCAAGTGTGTTCCTAGTTGGTAGGCTAGTCGTCACGTCGTAATGGGCGCGGGGTAGTGAAGCTTTGGTAAGGGTGGGCCTGGATTTGGCTCCATAGACGCCCCCGGCAAGGCCCTTGTCGGGATCTCGTGGGCGTCCCCGGCAAGGATTTTGCGGGGAGGGGTTGCGAGCGTCCCCGACAAGGTCTTGCCGGGGGTCTTCGTTCGTCCCCGACAAGATCTTGCCGGGGGTCTTCGTCTTCTGGTTCTCATCTAGGCTCGCAGGCCTGTGGTTTCCACAAAGGTGTGCATATCACCATGTAAGGCACTCCCGAGCCTTGGTCTTGACACTTGTTGATGGCGTCATAACTCTCAGGCTCAAGGGTGGCAGTCTTGCTGGTGTTGGGCAAGATTCCCCGGCAAGGCTCTTGCCGGGGCCATGTAGGCCATCTCGGCAAGGGCTCTTGCCGGGTGTCGGTGTCAAAACCGGCGGATCTCGGGTAGGGGGTCCCGAACTGCGCGTCTAGGCTGGATGGTAACAGGAGGCAGGGAACACGATGTTTTACCCAGGTTCGGGCCCTCTTGATGGAGGTAAACCCTACGTCCTGCTTGATTAATATTGATGATATGGGTAGTACAAGAGTTGATCTACCACGAGATCAAGGAGGCTAAACCCTAGAAGCTAGCCTATGGTATGATTGTTGATGTGTATATTTGATCAATCGACTAGCCTGGCCCTGGTTTATATAATGCACCAGAGGCCTAGGTTAACAAGAGTCCTAGCCGAATACGCCGGTGGGGAGAAGTCCTTGTCTTGATCGCCAAGTCTTGTGGAATCTTCCCTGTATGCAGTAGTTGTCCGAACTGGCCCATGAGTATACGGCCACAGGGGTCCTCGGCCCAACCTAATAGATCAGGAGACGACGTGGTGAGTACCCCCTAGTCCAGGACACCGTCAGTAGCCCCCTGAACCGGTCTTCAAGTTAGGGACGCTCCTCGATTCTTCCGAACTGTTCTTCGTCTTCGGTTGCCGGTCTTGAAAACTGGTTCAACAAATCTTCTTTATCTTCGATCTTGAGGATCACCGAAATGCATTCGACGAGTTTACACGTCGGGTATCCGAGGAGCCCCTTTAAGTTTCCGGCCTTTATCAATGCCTTGTTTATTTTTATGCCACACCTCGGGTTTGAAGTTGTTCCCGGGAGGCAGGGTCCTCTTGCGTCCGAGCTCCAACGCCGGACTGCATTCGAGGTATCTTTTGCAGCCGAGCACCAACGCCGGACCGCTTCCCAGCTCTAGCGCCGGAATGTATCCGAGCTCCAACGCCGGACTATGTATCCGAGCTCCAACGCCAGACTGTACATCCGAGCTCCAACGCCGAAATATATCCGAGCTCCAACGACGGACTGTGTCCAGGCTCCAACGCCGGACTATATCCGAGGTGTCATATCACCTTGGTTCAAAAAAGTTGAAGGAGTTTAGCCGAGCTTAATGCCGGAAATGCCCTCTATGGAGCCAGCAACTAGCACCTGAGCTTTATGCCGGACTGCTTCCGAGGTGGTGCACCACCCCGACTATGGGCCGATTTTTTGTCAATATTTTTTATTGGTGCAATTTATTCTCTGCCGAGATATATAGCCAGTAGCCCTCAAGGTGTGTATCGGTCTAAAACCCGAGATGCACATGAAGGATGACATAAGACCACTGATCCCAGTAGCCGCTGAGACTCAGGTTGATTTGCAAAATCGGCCTGAGGATCAAGTCCTAGCTCGGCAGAATACTTCGGGACACAAAAGCGGCGTGCTCAGTCCTCAAGACTTAGGTTGGGTGCGGCCGACCAACCTGAGGATCAAAATCTCCTCGGAAACTATATTGCACATAAAATTTTCTGCATCGGACAAGCAATGATGTAGCCCCCGAGACACTGGTCGGGTGGCAACACTAGATCAGGGGATCGATGTGCCCCTTTAATATTTGTAAATAATAAGCCCGAAGCCCAGTAGCCCCCGAGCCTTAATGCGGGCATGGGTGGCCGAATTAAGGATCAATATCCATAGTTAAATAATAAATTATGTGTAATGACTCTATGTATCCAAGTACTTTATGTCATTAATGCTCGGATCCGCATTGTACAAAACTTTGTTGACCGACCATCGGCTTCCACCTCCTCGGCCAGTAGCCGAGGAGTGTTTGTCCTACTTTACAAAGCCTTTATGAGTGCAAAGATTTACGACAAACAAGGCAATCTGGCCACACGGTTTTATAAACAAAGGTACGCAGAGAGATATGTTATATTACTGTTTAACAGGAGAAATGTATTCCAAAGAAAATAGTCCCACTATCGGTTCCTTTCTTTGGGTTGTCATGCTAAGCATGATCATGAAACCTCAGCTCGAATGTAAGAGCAAAATATCGAGGATTTAGTTTGGGAGGCCAGTTAATAGCCCCCGGCAGTGTTCGACGACAGTCGAGGTCAAGCCGTAAACACTTCGGCCAATGTTATGAATGGCCCGTCATAGTCATCGGATCACTGACCAGTTTACGCTTATTGTGACAGTCAGTTTTCGGCTTTCTCCACTAAGGTGCTTAACCATGTGAGCTGGAAGCACAATCGCAGTGCTTCTCCCTTTGCACGCCTAGCCGAACAAAACGGAACGTAGGAAGCAAGTGCAGGAGCCGGGCAACCCAACTATTGACCGAAGACACAATTCGAAACCGATGCATATATAGCAATATCTGTGAATGTTTTTGCCGAATCCCTAAAGGTGTCCGGCGTTGCACTGCGAGACTAATGCTGGAAAAGCACAAATAGTTTAAAAGTGCCAAAAAGCTTGGAAAACCAAGAAACGTCAGTAAAAACATGACGTCCGAACAATATCAAGTGTTCGGTGCCAATCCGAAAGTTGGTCTTAGAAAAACGAAGTGCTTCTGTCATGCTTTAACATGATACATCCTATCTCAAGACTTTGAGTGGGTCAGCTTACGGCTTCAACCTCCTATCCCGAGGGCGGAGTACTTCTCATCAGGCCAGTTTAGCAAACTAAACTCTAGAGGCTTTGAGAGAGAAATTAGGCTCCCCGGCTAGTGACCGCACACTCGTGTCAAAAAAGGAGTGATAAATAATAATAAAACTTTGCAACGACTAAGAAGAAGAACACTTATTATAAAATGGCTCAAATAAACTTAAGAGCCCCCAAGTGACTTGGGTAGAAGAATGATTGCATGTACCGAAGTACTTCTATCATATCTATGTTCAACCGAACTTTAAACTCGTCTTAACCGACCGTCAGCTTCTCCCTCTTCGGTCAAGGACCGAAAAGTGTTATGTACTCCATTGGTCGAGAATATTGACGGTGTTTCCAATAACCAGGCAATCAGGCCATAAGGTTGTAACAGACAAAGCGCGCTCAGGGAACTTATGCTATATTACTGTGAAGTGTAAGAAGCATCTTCGGAGAAAATAGTACCCCCACCGATACCTTTCTTTGGTGCTCATTGTTATTATGAGACTTGTGCAATAGATTTTTTGTACTCATGAGTTCCGTTGTGTGCCGACCATCATTGAATAACTATAAGAGCGCTAGCTTTCGGCTTCACCTAGTCTGAGGTCCGGCTCGGGTGACCCGATCGTGACAATCGCAGAGGTGCTCCCTTTACTCCCTAGCCGAACAATCGGGAACGTAGGGGTAAACACAGGAGCGAGGCAACCCAGCTTGCAAATCGCTTAAGTCAATGTGGTGCATATTGTGGTGTAATACATGAACAAGGAACGAAGCCGTACAAGTATAATCATATGCAACAGGAAAAGCTTCATAAATGAAGCCCCCAAGTGAACAGGGTATTTGAATTTATGCGTCACAAACAAAGTTTGGACAAGGAAAAAATTTTACAAGCAACTTTTTTCAAAAAAAGTATAATGCTTGGTCGAACCGAACACAAATTAGAAATTAAAGCTTTGAGCATGAAAGCGACTTAGCTGGTTAATATGTTCGTTATTGATGACGTGGTCCGAGCTTGATGCAGGGCAAGGTTCCATCCCTCAAGCCGGCCCCAAGGTGGCAGAGCGGAGAGCTTGACACGCCGAAGTGGTGACATAGCACGATCAATGCAGACCGGCAGAGTGACGCCGAAGTCCCCGGATCATTTTCCTGTGCACAAAAAATAGTGCAAACCAGAGATAATAGTAATAATGATAATTAAAAAAATCGTTGCATAATAAATAATTTATGCAAAGTGAGTAATAAAAGAAATATGGCCTGGCGCCGAAGTCAAGTCGATGCAGGGCGTCGGCGTGATGCGGTAAAGGCGTGGCAAAGCCTGAATTCGCAGGTCGGTCCGAGCTCCGAGTGCGACATTCGCCGGACTATGTACGGAAATTGACCGAACCATCATGCGACTGTCGTTAATGCAGCCACCATTTGATAGACCTTTGTACATATGACGGACAAACCAGAGTAATAATTCCTTGTGAAAAATGAACCCAAACAAGCAAAAAATACTGGGATTAATAGCACCTGGTTTATTTGTTGTAGCAAATCCGAAGGAAGGTGATTCCTAAAATTGGGACCCGCTCCGCACACCCATTGCCTGATGGGCGATAAAACGACGGCATGGTAATGCTGGTAAAGGTTGACTCGCCGAGGCAAAGCCCTCGGCCCAGCTAACGTGACGGAGCTGGTCAGCTAGTGACGCCGAAGTGTCCGGAGTAGGTTGATGAAGAGATGGCGAAGCCCCCGGTCCAGCCGAGATGTCGAAGCCTCGATGTCAGCCGATGAGTCGAAGTAGGTCGGCATGATGGACACCAGCTTGAAGAAGCAATAGTGCGGCCCTGTCGATGCAGGTCGTGACGTGGTCGATGCCGGCTTGATGAAGCGACCGTGCAGCGATGCCGGTATGCCCGCTCCGTGTAATCCATGGGGCGGCGATGTTGGTGATGATTTATCCTTCATGATGCCAGGCTCTTGTTCGGCTTGCCGAGATGATGATCCGAAGAAGTTGAGCTCGGCTCAACAAAGTGACGCCGTGTCTAGCGCAGGTCGGCAGCCGTGGAGTAATATTGCCGGACTGGTTTGACACCAGCATGATGTTGAAGATCATGTTCTAAAGATCTTACAGTTAGTGGGATGTGTTCGGGAACAAAACACAATACCCCATACAAAACTTCCTTCAAAAGGGATGTCCGAAATCCTGTTCATAAAAAAGATGAACTCGGGTCGGATTCGTTTTCGCGCAGAAAACAGATCCGAAAAGTGATGCACTAATCGGAAGGTTCCCGGAGTTTGGACGGTCAGATCGAGCCGAAATTTTGAGAGGTGGTAGATATAGGAATTCCGCAGCCGATCAACGGTTGGATCTTCCAAAGGACGTCCGAGCTAGAAGCTGGACACCACGCCCTAAACTCATCCAAATTCCCGTCCAGATTTGACAGGGCTCCGGTATATCGTGGATTGCCAGAGATTCCTCCATCGGAACTCGACGAAATTTTCCAGGGTTGTTGTAGACTCAACTCCGCACAATTTCACCAAATTGATCATCAAAGCAATACTCGAGGAGGTGGTGGTGGCAGATACGAGTTCGCTGTCCAGAAAAACAACACGGTCGCTTGAGGGCAATGTTGACGTTGAGCCCCCGAGCTCCATAGATGATTCCTCCGTGATCTTGATAGAGATCGGAGTTGATGCTTGATGAAGGCCCTCGTCCGGACATGGTGATCCAAACACGGGGCGCAATTCTTGGTCGAACCAAGGTGACCAGTCGAGCTGGTGACGAAGATGTCGAAGTCGCAGTTGATCTGCAGGCGAGCCATCGATCCTTTTGTCGATCACACAGTGGAACTCTCAATGAAAGCACCAATGTCGGTGTCAAAACCGGTGGATCTCGGGTAGGGGGTCCGGAACTGTGCATCTAGGCCGGATGGTAATAGGAGGCAGGGAACACAATGTTTTACCCAGGTTCGGGCCCTCTTGATGGAGGTAAAACCCTACGTCCTGCTTGATTAATATTGATGATATGGGTAGTACAAGAGTGTATCTACCACGAGATCAAGGAGGCTAAACCCAAGAAGCTAGCCTATGGTATGATTGTTGATGTGTATATCTGATCTATCAACTAGCCTGGCCCTAGTTTATATAATGCACCAGAGGCCTAGGTTAACAAGAGTCCTAGCCGAATACGCCGATGGGGAGAAGTCCTTGTCTTGATCGCCAAGTCTTGTGGAATCTTCCTTGTATGCGGCAGTTGTCCGAACTGGCCCATGAGTATACGACCATAGGGGTTCTCGGCCCAATCTAATAGATCGGGAGACGACATGGTGAGTACCCCCTAGTCCAGGACACCGTCACCGGGGGAAGCCCATCTTGTCTCTTTGCTCTTTATGCTTCTGGCTTGGGTGCTGCCTCGACAACCTCGTATCTTTGCTTCCTCTGCCCTGCCGAGCCCGGCGGCATGTGTGGCTACGACTGCTCGTGCACAAGTAAAAGGGTACAGAAGGGCCTCTACTTTTGTACACCGGCAGGAGCCCCCGGGCCTGGGATACACATAAGCGTGGAGTGTTGTTGGGCCAGGCCCAGAACGGTGCGCGGGCATGCGTGGCAGAGTTTTTACTGTGATAACTCCTTCGCCAGTTGCGCTTCGGCTCCACTCGAACCTAGTGACCTATCTGGCCAATGAGTCCCGGAGGCTTTGCCGGGTTGCCCTGACCAAGGTGCTCACCAAGGTGGTCTTCTGGAATCCCAACGTCTACTTCACCAACGTGCTTGAGAGCTTGCCGGAGGGCATGGACCTCACGGCGCTCGAAGAGCGCATCGAGCCCATCATCAACTGCGTCGATGGAGTCCAGAGGGTGGAGGGCCAGCGCCGGGTCTAGACACCTCGTTTCTCCTTGCTGCTACGAGTTCATGTCCAAGACAATTTTTATCTTAAGTTAGAACTACGGCAATCATTGATGTAATATAACTCTGTAGTACTTTGAAATGAAGCATGCTATCTTCCTGTTTGATCTTTCTTTGTGTGTACACACCCTACGCCTAGTTGGATAGGTTTGCCGGCGTGTAAACCCATGCTGTGGCGCTTTGAGGAACGGATCCTTAGCAGCCTGCCGGGGGGTGCTTGCTGCCAGGCAAATCACCTTGCCGTTCTCAGCGCACCCGCCTGATCTGTTGAGCGGATTCGAAACAGAACAGGGGCGTTGCCGATAGCGGAAGGGTTCCCTTGCGTGCACGTTTTCCATACAAGGAGCAAGATCTTTCGAGGAAGATAACCCTATAAAAAAGGAAAATTGCTCAAAGTTTTGCGTGACTTAACTTTTCCGTTGCCACACGGATGGTTATTGCGGCTGCGAACGACACCGCCTCGCCCAGCTGACGACACCATAGTGTAGCTAATTGACGTTGCCTTCTTCCCTCGAGCCATTGCGATGGAGGAGTCGATGGGTTGGCTTCAATACTAGATTCTCACAGCCTCATCGCCCCTACCTGGCGCGCCAAAGATGTCGGACACCTATGGGATCCCTCGACGGAATCCCTTCTATGGTTGCGGGGCCTGGGGCTGCGCAAAGAGCGGGTCTAGAAAATCAACTCAGTGGGTTTTTTACCCAGGTTCAAGTCGCAAGCGATGCATAAAACCCTAGTCCTGCTTTGTGTGTATTTAGTGTTCTTGAGTTCTTGAACTAGCTGTCGTGCATGCCCAGTCCAAAAATCTGAATCCTTCCTTAGTACGCCTCAGGCCTCCTTTTATATGTCAAAGGGGTCACCACAGTGGCACATAGAAGGTGGAAAGTATGTATAGTGTACAAGTTTATCTCCTCGCATCCTAGGACAAATGCATTTAATGCACCGCCTATGTGTCCTCTTGCTTTATCAAGGACGGCGAAGAGGCTCGTCCCGTCCGTCACCACCTCGCCTCGCTTTGACGCGCATCCAGGCTGACAAGGCATGCAGCGCCATGCTGGCTGGCTGCTGCGCTAGTGCGGTGACAGAGTCTTCATGAAGATCTGCACGCCACCACGCAGGTGCCTGCTTAGCTGGCCCAAGAGCTGCATGCTGGCATGCAATTGTGTGCCTAATTGGTAGGCTGGTCGCCATGTCGAAATGGGCACGGGACAGCGAAGCTTTGGTAAGGGTGGACCTGGCTTTGGCTCTGTAGACGCCCCCGGCAAGGCCCTTACCGGGATCTCATGGGCGTCCCCCGCAAGGATCTTGCCGGGGCGGGGTTGCGAGCGTCCCTGACAAGGGTCTTGCCGGGGGTCTTCGTCTTCTTGTTCTCATCTAGGCTCGCAGTCCTTTGGTTTCCACAAACATCTGCATATCACCATGCAAGGCACTCCTCAGCCTTGGTATTGACGCTTGTTGATGGCATCATAACTCTCAGGCTCAAGGGTGGAAGTCTTACCGATGTTGGGCAAGTTGTCCCGGCAAGGCTCTTCCCGGGGCCATGTAGGGCGTCTCGGCAAGGGCTCTTGCCGGGGGAAGCTCATCTTGTCTCTTCTCTCTTTATGCTTCTGGCTTGGGTGCAGCCTCGGCAGCCTCATATCTTTGCTTCCTCTGCCCTACCGAGCCCGGCCGCAGGTGTGGCTACGACTTCCCGTGCACAAGTAAAGGGGTACAGAAGGGCCCCAACTTTTGTACACCGACAAAAATCAATTACCATTCTATAACCTGTAATAATTCTTTGAGGAATCAATTCATTCTTATCATTAGGAACAACAGTAATACCTCCCTTCTTTGGGATACAATGAACATGACTTACGCATTGACTATCAGCAATAGGATAAATTATACCTGCCTCCAGAAGCCTTAGTATTTCATTTCTTACCACTTCTTTTAGCTTAGGATTTAACCATCGTTGATGATCAACAACTGGTTTAGCATCTTTCTCCAATTTAATTTTGTGCTGACAAAGAGTGAGACTAATGCCCTAAAGATCATCGAGACTATATCCAATAGCGGCAGAGTGCTTCTTCAGAGTTTTCAATAATTTCTTTTCTTCATGCTATGAAAGGTTATCACTAATAATAACAGGATATATCTTTTATTCATCAAGATAAGCATATTTCAGAGTATCAGGTATGTCGGATGTGGGGTTCCGGCAAACCCTTAAGGTTCGAACACTGGGGTGCACGCGAAGTCTTTTCCTCCCACCGATCTACGCCCTAGCTCACTAAGATCTCACGGACGAACTCGACGAACTCGCAACACAGAAAGACACAAGATTTTTACTGGTTCGGGCCAGCGTTGTGGTGTAATACCCTACTCCAGTGTGGTGGTGGTGGATTGCCTCTAGGGCTAATGATGAACAGTACAAGGGAAGAACAGCCTCCTGAGGTTGAGGTGTTCTTGAGCTCGGTGAGCTTGTGTGTGTGAGGATGGTCTGAATGATCCATCCCTTGCTAAGGTGGTGGCTAGACCTATTTATATTGGCCCTGGTCCTCTTCCCAAATATCTAGCGGGAAGGGAGCCAATAATGGCGGGCCAATTTGAAGGGGGATAGCTAGTACAAGCTATCCTGACAAAAGTGGTCTTCGCTTGCGAAAAGCTCTGTGGTGACGCCATCTTGGGCTCCACGATGACCTCCATCTTGCCATCCTCTTGGTCTTGGTTTCGTTGCACCAATATAGCAACCTTTGCCTGATGCCTTGGTACTCTTCGCCTGCGCTGGCCTCCTTAGCACCAAAGAGGAAACAAGGATGCTGCGCGCACTGGCGCCCGCCTGGTGTCGTGCGTCACGGGTCATGTCACGAGGGTCTCGTGAGGTTTGCCCCGCCTTGATATCTCCGCTCCTCGTGAGCCTGCCTAGCTAGGCTACTCCTGAGGAGGTCTTGTGTCGCCCGCCTCGCGAGGATCTTGGATGCTTTGTTGGTGAAGATGGTCGTACGGCCTGCAGGCTCAGCCACACCGCGGGCCGCAAGCAGGCAAGTCTGGGGAGCCCCATTCCCAGAACGCCAACAGCTGCCCCCGGGCCCAAGGTGCGCTCAGGCTTGGCTTCGCGGCGAAGCCAAGGGCCAAGTTCGGAGCACCGCGGGCCCCAAAAGCCCGCGGCCTCGATTGACACATGGTGAATGATAGGACGTGGGCGTCTCCACTTCTCCATGTTGCCTCGGCAACTGCTCGACTAGTCAAGTCCCTACGACATGCAAGGAAAACCATCATTACCTGTGATCATGGGAGACGCCGGTTGGCCTTCCCTTGATATAAATGTTGAGGGCGGCGGAGCCCCCGTTGCCCATCTCTTCCCCGCTTGCTTGCTTCTTCCTCCTTGCTCCACTGCGATGATCCGGGGCCTCATCCACAGAAGAAGAGGTCGATCCATCGCCGCGTCGAAGCGGCAATGCAGGTGGTGTCGAGGCCTTGGTGCGAGCGGCCTCTTCCAGGGTACCCGCTGCCCTTGTACGCCCAAGCCGAGGGCTCAGGAGCACGGAGTGACGAGCAGCACCGCCCACACCGCATCCAGGGCCGCCGCACCATGGTGATGCGCGCCGTCTCCCCTGGGGTTCACGCCATGGACTCCTCGCACGAGTTGGTGCTACGGGCGCCGATGCCTCCGAGCTCCTGGATCCGCTTCCCTTGGTTCTTCTCCGACGTGGTGCCGCTGAGGGGGGCTCTCGAGCTCTGGCTGCAGCGCACCGACTGCAGCGCTCCGGCGACCAGAGCAGAGATCGAAGCAGTCCCCACCGGTAAGATCGTGCGGGTCTGCCGTGTGAGGGGCGCCCTCGTGATCTACTTTGAGTACGACGGTGTCTCCATGCTCTTCTTCAAGGTCTTCGATGTTGAGGACCGCCACCTGGAGTGCTGCTCCAGAGAGGAGCGTGAGGCTGACGAGCGTCCCGCTCACGGCCACTCCAGCAGCAGCAGCCCTTGGGAGTCCAGCAGCTCTCCTGAGCTCTATGAGACTCCGGAGACGAGCGATGACAGCTACGTGCCCCCGAGCTCTCGCTGCGCTTGGAGCAGGGCTGTGGCGTTTGGCCGTCGCCACCGCTAATCTGGATGGGGTTGGCGCCGGCCTCCCGTGGCCCACTGTTGATGATGGTGTCCACCACGGAAGGATGTAGATAGGATTCCCCTTAGTATCGGCTTTGTTTCCTGCAATGAATCATGAATTACCCCATGGGGGCATGTAAGGGTCCGTAATGTCTTTTGTGCTTATTTTCCCTGCTATGAGAATTTGGTGAACGCATGTCCCGTTAAGGCTCGGTCCCCCCTTCTTTCCTCGCGATAGCTTGTTGCTCTACGCCGACAGGTCCCGGTCCCCAGGTAGGCTACAACCGTCGCTGGTATGCCAGGTCGCGTGCTGTAGTCAAGGCCAGGAGGTGTGCGGCCCGAGGTCCAGTAAGAGCCCCTGAGGAGCGATGCTCACGAGGTCCCCCTTAGCGCTCAAGCAGCCATGGTAAGGCGAGAAAGGGAGTTGATGTGGCTGCAATGGGGCTGCGGCAAGGCGTTAGTGACCATTAGGCCCAAACATTTAGCCGATTCGAGTGCAGGACTTATCTTGTTGATCTCGTGGCGACTCCTAACATTGCGCTAGGGCTGTGCGCCTACTTGTGCGGCATAACTAGGCCGGCCCATACGAGTTTCCCTCCCCTCATGCCCTCCTTAGTGCTCTACGTCCTCAGGTCCTGGCCCTCAAGCGAGCTGAGCCGCCGCTGGTATGCCAGGTCGCGATGCCATGGTCAAGGCCAGGGCGTGAGGGCTGGAGAGCCAGTAAGAGCTCCTGAGCCGCGATGCTCAGGAGCACCCCTTTTAATGTGCAAGCGAATTGCATGAGGGAAAAGGAGGCTCGAGGTGCTACCTGCTATCCTTCCCACGGGGTCCCTATGAACAGGCACAATAAGAAACACGGTTTGCCATTACAGCTGTCAGCCTGCCGCTGGTTGCTCTGGATGAGAAGAAGGCACTGAGGGCCTGGTGAGGTGACATGCGTGGGGCGTGCCGCGAGCCAGAGCTCGACCGCTCAGATTTGTCGACGTGGCAGGGACGGACCCATGCACCAGCGCCATGCCTGTGTGGAGGCCCCGGGGGAGACGATGATCGAGCAGGTGATAACCGTGTGCAGGTTAAGCAGGGAAGGCAAATCAGCTTGGATAAGTGCAGGAAGATACATACCGCCGGGTCCGGCCTGAGCGGCTTGGGGATGATGCAGCCCGAGGGGCACCCCAACAAGGTAAGCTAAAGACATAGGCAAAAGGGGCACATGCCGCAGGGATGGACCCACGCGGCCTGGGAATAATGCAGCCCGTGGGGCACTCCCAGCTGAACGAGCTTGGAAGATGTCAACTGGTTCTGTAGACGAAGTAGAGTTGGTGCAGCTAAAGGCATGCGTTGAAGAAATGACTTCTCATGAGCTGCCAGAACCCTGAGCCTCGGGAGGCTCTGAGGGATCGGGACATTCCCTGAAGACTGTCTCTATCTCCTCCAGAACGGTGTGGTACCTGGCTTCCTGAGCCACTAGGGCACATCGCATGTTGCGCTGATAGGCCGACGCCACGCTCGGCAAGCCAAAGGGCGTATGAACATAGCTGTGCGGAGGGCCCTCGTAGCGGCCCACACGCAAAGGCCAGAAATGCTCCTAAGATGCGGCCCTGTTGAGCCCTGGGATGTCGATGCAGACATGCATCCCAGCATCCTCGCCAGGATGCGAAGCTGCTCCCCGTGGGCGGCTGTCGCCGCACATGGCTCTTGCTTCTTGCAGTTCCTGGCTGGTCTTGGTGATGAACTCCTGAGTGGTGGGCAATCCTTGCCCCGTGCTCTCCTGAGGGTCACGTGCCGCGAAGCACGCTTCCAAGTGGTTCACAAGCACCTCCCTCATAAGGTTGGCAAGGTCTGAGGCCCTCCAGAAGAGAGCCCCCGAGCCTTCCTGAGGAAGGCGCCGGGTGCGCCTTCCTATGCGACGGAGGGAGGCGCCCTTGGAGCGAGCGCTGGTCCTGATGTGGCTTCTATCGTGACGCCGTCCTCCTGAGGTCCTGCACGGCACGACTGCTTCTTCCTGGGGATGGCCTCCAGAGGGCCTTCATTTCTGCTGTCAGGGTCGTCGATTGCTGTGGCTTGAATGGCGCGCTCGAGGGAGCACACCGCATCCTTCTCTTCACAAGGGGACCGTGATGATTCCTCCGCTTCTTGGCATCTTGAGAATGTTGTAGCTGTGATGAGTGACTGCCATGAACTTGGCCAGGGCTAGATACCCGAGGATGGCATTGTACGGCAGGCGGATGTGCGCGACATCGAAGTCGATGAGCTCGGTGCGGTAGTTCTTGCGCTCCCCGAAGGTGACAGGCAGGCGGACCTGCCCTATCGGCGTGGTGGAGCCGTCGGTCACTCCTAAGAAAGGCTTGGTGGGCTGGAGCTGCTCATATTTCACTTGGAGGTTGTCGAACGTGTCGACGGACAGGACGTTGAGGTCTGCGCCGTCGTCGATGAGGGTCTTGGTGACCTGCACATTGCTGATGACTGGGGAACACAACATAGGGAGGATGCCAGCGGTGGCTGTGCACTTGAGTTGATCCGCCGAGTTGAAAGTGATGGCGCATTGAGACCACCTGAGCGGGTGTGTGGCCTCGAGCTTGGGGAGCGCCGCGTTCACCTCGCGAGCAAACGGCTTGAAGACGCGCTGAGAGGCTGGGGCCTGGGCGCCGCCCAAGATGCAGGCGATCGCACGCGACTCCTGGAAGCCCCCAGCCCCCTCGTCCTGGTGGTGGTCGTCATTCCTCCTTGGTGGCGGCAGCAGGGGAAGACTGGTGTTGCCCTGGGGGCGACCCTCACGAGGCGGGTCCCTCTAGGCGCCCTGACGAGGTTGGTCCTTCCAGCCGTCCTCACGAGGCCGGTCAGGCCACTCCTGGCGCGGGCCATGGTCGTCCCAGCGTCCGCCTCCATGTCCTCATCCGCGGCCGTAGCCTCGGTCGTTGCACTCGGGGCATCGACCGTAGCGTCCTTCTCGGATGGCTCTGAGCTCTTGACAGTCACTGGTGTTGTGGGTGTTCAGGTTGTGGAAGCCGCAGAGCAGTCAGCCGTTCCTGGATGACTCGGGCTGATCTCTGCCCCGCTTGATGTTGGGCTCCGCTGCGAGCACAGCTACCTCCTTGCGCTTCATGTCCTTGGCCTTGGCCTTCTTCTCCTCCGCGCCCACGGCTGGCAGCTCAAGGAGATAGAGGCGTCCCTCCTCAGCTCTTGCGCACCTGGTCGCCAGGTTGAACAGCTCCTGAGATCTGCAGAGCTCCTCATGGATGTTGAGCTCTTCCTTCATCTTGACGTCACAAACGCCATCGGACAATGCGGAGATGATGGCCTCGTCCGTGACCTTGGGGATCTTGAGGCGGGTGTTGTTGAAGTGCTGGATGTACTTCTGGAGGGTCTCTCCTGGCTGTTGCCTGATGCGGTGTAGGTCACCCGCGGCCGGTGGGCGGTCGCGAGTGCCTTGGAAGCGGTCGCGCATCTCGTCCCAGGAGGAGATCAAGCTCCATCCTTGAGAGCCATGGGAAAACAGTTCTCCATGACCTTTTCATTGTCGTTGGCCGCTTCGATGCTCAGCTCATAGAGCTGCAGGAACTCCACAGGGTCGGCGGTACCATCATAGCGAGGACGCAGATCCGGCTTGAACTTGCCCGGCCAAGCGATGCTACGCAGCTCGGGAGTGAAGGCGCAGCAGCCAGCTGTGGTTGCTGGGACCCGCTTCGGAGGTGGAGCTTGGTCTTGACGGGGTCCGCACTGCACCACTGTGGGCGGTGCGCGGTCTTGACGACGTGGCGCGGGGAGCGCAGGTGCAGCTACTCACGGCTACGGAATTTCTTGGCAGCTTCTCTCTTCGCGCGCGGGCGCCGGGCGCGGCGGATCACGTCGCGGAGCCGCCCGCCTTGGTGCCAAGGCGATGTCTTGGGGCTCAGGCGGTGGAGGCACGCCATGAGCCCCGTCTCCCGCGGCTGGTTGAGAGGGAGGCAGAGAGTGGGACGGCGCCAGAGAGCCCCCTGTGGCATGGACGAGCTCGGCGACGCAGTCGAGCCACTCCTCATAGAGGTCGTCGATGGGGCGGTAACGCAGGAGCTAGTTCGCCGCGACGAGCGCGGCCCGTGCCTCCATGGGAGCGCGGTGCGCGTGAGACGAAGAACCGGTAGGGGTCAGCGATGGAGTGGCGGTGCGGCCATCCTGCCGCACCGAAGGATGCAGCAAGGACGCCTGTTGCCCGTTCCCCGCCGGGCCACTGGCTGCATTGGCGGCAGGAGACGGGGAACGGCGATGTTGCCCGCCGACGGGAGCCGTCTGAGCGATGCAGGCGGTGAGGACAGCCCGACGCTCAGCTCTAGCACGGCGAGCATCCGCCATGAAGACGACGGAGTGACGGAGCGACGAACTGATGAAAGGGAAGCTACGGTGCACCCCTACCCGGCGTGCCAAATTTCGGATGTGGGGTTCCAGCAAACCCTTAAGGTTCGAACACTGGGATGCGCGCGAAGTCTTTTCCTCCCACCGGTCTACGCCCTAGCTCACTAAGATCTCGCGGATGAACTCGACGAACTCGCAACACAGAAAGACACAAGATTTATAATGGTTCGGGCCACCGTTGTGGTGTAATACCCTACTCCAGTGTGGTGGTGGTGGATTGCCTCTATGGCTAATGATAAACAGTACAAGGGAAGAACAACCTCCTGAGGTTGAGGTGTTCTTGAGCTCGGTGAGCTTGTGTGTGTGAGGATGGTCTGAATGATCCGTCCTTTGCTAAGGTGGTGGCTAGTCCTATTTATATTGGCCCTCTTCCTCTTCCCAAATATCGAGCGGGAAGGGAGCCAACAATGGCGAGCCAATTTGAAAGGGGACAGCTAGTACAAGCTATCCTGACAAAAGTGGTCTTCACCTGTGAAAAGCTCTGTGGTGCGCCGTCTTGGGCTCCATGATGACCTTCGTGTTGCCGGCCTCTTGCTCTTGGTCTCGTTGCACCAATATAGCAACCTTTTCCTAATGCCTCAGTACTCTTCGCCTGCGCTGGCATCCTTAGCACCAAAGAGGAAACAAGGACATTGCGTGCGCTGGCGTCCACCTGGTGTCGTGCGTCACGGCTCACGTCACGAGGGTCTCGTGAAGTTTTCCCCGCCTTGATATCTCCGCTCTCGTGAGCCTACCTAGCTAGGCTACTCCCGAGGAGGTCTTGCGTCGTCCGCCTCATGAGGCTTGGACCCTCGTGAGGGTCTTGGATGTTTTGTTGGTGAAGATAGGTCGTACGGCCTGCAAGCTCAGCCACGCCGCGGGCCGTAGGCAGGCAAGTCTGGGGACCCCCATTCCCAGAACGCCGACAAGGTAATTGTTTAAGCTCAAACACGGGATCACCCTTAGGTGGAGCAGGATCCCCAAGGATTTCAAAAGTAAAATTGTGTTTCAAAATAGGTCCTAGATTAAAGACTACTTCATCTATTTCCCTTCTTTCATTCATAAACATAACATTTTCTTCGCCTAGCAAATATTGTTCTAAAGGTTCATTAGGAGGTATGGAAATAGAAGCAAGACCAATAATTTCATCCTTACTAGGGAATTCTTTATCATGGGGTTGTCTACGAAATTTAGAGAAATTAAAATCATGAGACATATACCCTAAACCAACAGTAACAATATCTTTATCGCAGTCTATCTTAGGATTAACAGTATTCAAGAAAGGTCTACCAAATATAATGGGACAAAAATAATCTTGTGGGGAAGCAAGAACAAGAAAACCAGTAGGATATTTTATCTTCCTAGCCAAAACTTCAACATCTCTAACAATCCCAATTGGTGATATAGTATCTCTATTAGCAAGTGATACGTCTCCAACGTATCTATAATTTATGAAGTATTCGTGCCAATATATTATCATTCTTGGATGTTTTACAATCATTTTATAGCAACTTTATATCATTTTTTGGGACTAACATATTGACCGAGTGCCAGGTGCCAGTTCTTGTTTTTTGCTTCTTTTTACATCGCAGAAAATCAATATTAAACGGAGTCCAAACACCGTGAAACTTTTTGTGCATTTTTTATGGACCGGAACAAACCCCAATTGGCCAGAGCTGCACCTGGGGGGTGCACCGAGGGGGGCACAACCCACCAGGGTGCGCCAGGGCCCCCTGGCACGCCTAGGTGGGTTGTGCCCACCTCAGTGGCCTCCCGTACCCCTTCTTTGCACTACAAATTCCCAAATATTCTGAAACCCTTTGGGGTTAACCTAGATCAGAAGTTCCGCCGCCGCAGGGCTCTGTAGCCACCAAAAACCAATCTAGACCCGTTCCGGCACCCTGCCGGAGGGGGGAATCATCTCCGGTGGCCATCTTCATCATCCTGGCAGCCACCATGATTAGGAGGGAGTAGTCCACCCTTGGGGCTGAGGGTTTGTACCAGTAGCTATGTGTTTAATCTCTCTCTCTCTCGTGATCTATACCATGGGCTTTGCTAATGTAGTCGGATCATATGATGTTTCTCCCCTCTATACTCTTGTTGTGATGAATTGAATCTTTACCCTTTGAAATTTTGTCTTGTCGGATTGAATATTCAGAGATGAGAATACATGATATATGGCTTGCGGTATGAATACTTCAGGTGACAATTGGGGTATCTTATTGATTCACTTGATATATGTTATGGCATTCAACTCGTGGAGTCCCGCGGTGATATTGGGGTAATCTATGCATAGGGGTTGATGCACGTTTTTCTCCAACGGAAACTTCGGCGTCTCCTTGTAGTTATTTGTGTGGATTGAGTATTATGAATATGAATATGCTTTGGTGTTATTCTAGTACGAACTCTAGGATAGATCAAACAGAAACAATAGCTTTGTGTTGTTTTAGTACGAACTCTTGAATAGATTGATAAAAAATAATAGCTTTGAAGTGGCTTCACACCCTACGAAAAATTCCTACCTTTTGTTCTCCGCTAATAGGAACTTGGGAGTGATTCTTTGATGTACTTTGAGGGATAATCATATGATCCAACTATTTTGGTACTGTTGGGAGATGGCACTAGCGAAAGTACGGACCCTAGGCCTTGTTTTTAAGCATTGCAATACCATTTTTGTGCCCGTTTACTATTTGCTATCTTGCTGTTTTCAGTTATTCAGATTATAAAAATATATTTCTACCATCCATATTACACTTTTATCACCATCTCTTCGCCGAACTAGTGCACCTATACAATTTGCCATTATATTGGGTGTTTTGGGGACACAAGAGATTTCTTATATTAGGTTGCAGGGTCGTTTGAGAGAGACCATCTTCATCCTACACTTATCACAGATTGATAAACCTTAGGTCATCCACTTGAGGGAAATTGCTAGTGTCCTACAAAACTCTGCGCTTGGAGGCCCAACACGTGTCTACAAGAATAAAGTTGCATAGTAGACAATAGCAAGCTTAATAGTAACATCAATATCTTCTATCTCAGCAAGTGAAATATCATTCATAATTTCTTTATATAAGGTATAAGGAATTGCACTCACAGTAGCACCCACATCACATAAGCCATGATAACAATGATCTCCTATTTTAATAGAAACAACAGGCATGCCAACAACAGGTCTATGTTTATATTTCATATCAGGTTTGTCAATTCTAGCAGCTTCATCAAAAAAAATAACATGCCCATCAATATTATCAACCAAGAGATCTTTAACCATAGCAATACTAGGTTCAACTTTAATTTGCTAATAAGGTTTTGCTGTTCTAATGTAACTTTTGTTGACCACAATTGAAGCTTTAGCATGATCCTTTATTCTAACAGGGAATGGTAGTTTCCCGATATAAGAAGTAGGAACAATAGGATCAACATTATAAGTAATGTTTTCTTCTTCAACTTTAATAGGTTCTACAACTTTAACTTCAATGGGAGGATGATATTTAAACCATGCTACCTCTTGAGCATGTGGTGGTTTTCCCTTGAAGAGGAAAGGGTGATGCAACAAAGTAGTGTAAGTATTTTCCCTCAGTTTTTGAGAACCAAGGTATCAATCCAGTAGGAGACTACGCGCAAGTCGCCTAGTACCTGCACAAACAAGCAAGAACCTCGCAACCAAAGCGATAAAGGGGTTGTCAATCCCTTCACGGTCACTTACGAGAGTGAGATCTGATAGAGATAATAAGATAAATATTTTTCGTATTTTTGTGATATAGATTGGAAAGTAAAGATTGCAAAATAAACACTGACAGAAATGGCTAGTTGATGGGAAACTAATATGTTGTAAAGTAGACCCGGGGGCCATAGGTTTCACTAGTGGCTTCTCTCAAGATAGCAAGTATTACGGTGGGTGAACAAATTACTGCCGAGCAATTAATAGAAAAGTGCATAGTTATGATGATATCTAAGGCAATGATCATGAATATAGGCATCACGTCTGTGACAAGTAGACCGATACGATTCTGCATCTACTACTATTACTCCACAAACCGACCGCTATCCAGCATGCATCTAGAGTATTAAGTTCATAAGAATGGAGTAACGCTTTAGGCAAGATGACATGATGTACAGGGATAACCTCAAGCAATATGATATAAACCCCATCTTTTCACCCTCGATGGCAACAATACAATACGTGCCTTGCTGCCCCTGGTGTCACTGGGAAAGGACACCACAACATTGAACCCAAAGCTAAGCACTTCCCCCATTGCAAGAAAGATCAATCTAGTAGGCCAAACTAAACCGATAATTCGAAGAGACTTGCAAAAATATCAAATCATGCATATAAGAATTCATAGAAGAATCAAATAATATTCATAGATAATCAAGTCATAAACCCACAATTCATCTGATCTCAGCAAACACACCACAAAAAGAGTTACATCGAATAGATCTCCAAGAAGATCGAGGAGAACTTTGTATTGAGATCCAAAGAGAGAGAAGAAGCCATCTAGCTAATAATTATGGACCGGAAGGTCTGTGGTAAACTACTCACACACCATTGGAGAGGCTATGGTGTTTGTCGGCGTTCTGGGAACGGGGCTCCCCAGACTTGCCTGCCTGCAGCCCATGGCGTGGCTTTGCGAGCGGGCCCGTAAGGCCCATCTTCACCAACAAGCACTCAAGCCCCTCGCGAGGGGCCAAGCCTCGCGAGGCGGATGACACAAGACCTCCTTAGGAGCGGCCTCACCAGGATGACTCGCGAGGGGCGGAGAGTTCAAGGCAAGGCAAACCTCGCGAGGTTCCAGTGACAAGAGCTATGACGACCAAGGCCAGGCGGGCGCCAGCGCACACAGTGTCCTTGTTTCCTCTTTGGTGCTAAGGAAGCAAGCACTGGCGCGGAGTACCGAGGCATCAAGCAAAGGTTTCCATATCGTTGCAACGAGATCAAGACCAACCGGACGGCAAGACGGAGGTCACCATGGAGCCCAAGGCGGCGTCACCACCAGAGCCTTTTGCAGGCGAAGACTGCTTTTGTCAGGATAAGCTATACTACCTATCCCCTTTCAAATTGGTCATTGTTGGCTCCCTTCCTGCTCAATATTTGGGGAGAGGACCAGGGCCTCTATAAATAGGACTAGCCACCACCATAGAAAGGGATCGACTGATCCAGGGATTGACTCATCTAGAGAGGGGGAAGAGATCCAAAGTACCACAAGTTCAGCAAGCACAAGAACACCTCTCCTCAGGAGGCTGTTCTTCCCCTTGTACTGTTCATAGCCAAGAGGCAATCCACCACCACCACACTGGAGTAGGGTATTACACCTCAACGGTGGCCCAAACCAGTATAAATCTTGTGTCCTTTGTGTTGCGAGTTCGTCGAGTTAGCCCGTGAGATCTTAGCGAAGCTAGGATGTGGATCGGTAGGGGGAGATCTTCATGCGCACCCCAATGTTCGAACCTTGAGGGTTTTGCCAGAACCCGAGATCTGACATTTGGCGCGCCAGGTAGGGGTGCGCCGAAGCTTCCCTTCTGTCGCTCTGTGTCCCGTTGCTTCATCGTCTCCATGGCGGACGCTCGCCACGCTCGCGCTGAGCGTGGGGCTGCCCTCGCTGCCCGCATTGCTCAGAAGGCTCCCCGCGGCAGGCCATCCCGTCGTTCTCCGTCGCCTGCCGCCAACGCCGCCACCGGCCCAGCGGGGAACGAGCAGCAAGCATCCTCGCTGCACCCCTCGGTGCGGCGGGACGGCCGTACCACCACTCCATCGCTGACCCCCGCCGGTTCGTCATCCCACGCTCGTCACGCTCCCGTGGACGCGCATGCCACTCTGTGCATGGCGCGCGAGCTCCTGCACTATCGCTGCTACCTCTTGAGCACTACGTTGGTTTTCCCTAGAAGAGGAAAGGGTGGTGCAGTAAAGCACCATAAGTATTTCTCTCAGTTTTTGAGAACCAAGGTATCAATCCAGTAGGAGACCACGCACGAGTCACCTCGTACCTACACAAACAAATAAGAACCTCGCAACCAATGTGATAAAGGGGTTGTCAATCTCTTCACGGCCACTTGCAAGAGTGAGATCTGATAAAGATGATAATAATAAGATAAATATTTTTGGTATTTTTATGATATAGATTGAAAGTAAAGATTGTGAAATAAAGTAGATTGGAAACTTGTATGATGGAAAATAGACCTGGGGGCCATAGGTTTCACTAGTGGCTTCTCTCAAGATAGCATAAGTATTATGGTGGGTGAACAAATTACTATCGAGAAATTGATAGAAAAGCGAATAATTATGAGAATATCTAGGCATGATCATGTATATAGGCATCATGTCCGTGATAAGTAGACCGAAACGATTCTGCATCTACTACTATTACTCCACACATCGACCGCAATCCAGCATGCATCTAGAGTATTAAGTCCATAAGAACAGAGTAACGCCTTAAGCAAGATGACATGATGTAGAGGGATAAACTCATGCAATACGATGTAAACCCCATCTTTTTATCCTCGATGGAAACAATACAATACGTGTCGTTTCCCTTTCTGTCACTAGTTTCGAGCACCGCAAGATTGAACCCAAAGCTAAGTACTTCTCCCATTGCAAGAAAGATCAATATAGTAGGCCAAACCAAACTGATAATTTGAAGAGACTTGCAAAGATAAACCAATCATACATAAAAGAATCCAGAGAAGATTCAAATATTGTTCCTAGATAAACTTAATCATAAACCCACAATTCATTGGATCTCGACAAACACACCGCAAAAAGAAGAGTTACATCGAATAGATCTCCAAAAGAGTCGAGGAGAACTTTGTATTGAGATCCAAAGAGAGAGAAGAAGCCATCTATCTACTAGCTATGGACCCGAAGGTCTGAAGTAAACTACTCACACATCATCGGAGGGGCCATGGAGTTGATGTAGAGGCCCTCCATGATCAATGCCCCCTCCGGCGGAGCTCCGGAAAAGGACCCAAGATGGGATCTCTTGGGTACAGAAGGTTGCGGCGGTGGAAATAGGGTTTCATGGTGCTCCTGGATGTTTACGGGGTACATGGATATATATAGGAGGAAGAAGTAGGTCGGTGGAGCAACGAGGGGCCCACGAGGGTGGAGGGCGTGCCCAGGGGGTAGGCGCGCCCTCTGTCTCGTGGCGTCCTCGTTGATTGCTTGACGTCCATTCCAAATCCTTTAGATCACGTTTGTTCCAAAAATCACATTCCCGAAGGTTTCATTCCATTTGGACTCCGTTTCCTATTCCTTTTCTACGAAACACTGAAATAGGCAAAAAAACAGCAATTTGGGTTGGGCCTCCGGTTAATAGGTTAGTCCCAAAAATAATATAGAAGTGTAAAATAAAGCCCATTATCATCTAGAACAGATAATATAATAGCATGTAACAATCAAAAATTATAGATACGTTGTAGACGTATCAAGCATCCCCAAGCTTAATTCCTGCTCATCCTAGTGTAGGTAAATGATAAAAATAGATTTTTTGATGTGGAATGCTTCCTAACATATTTCTCAATGTAATTTGTTTATTGTGGCATGAATGTTCAGATCCGAAAGATTCAAGATAAAAGTTCGATATTGACATAAAAATAATAATACTTCCAAGCATACTAACTAAGTAATCATGTCTTCTCAAAATAACATGGCCAAAGAAAGTTCATCGCTACAAAATCATATAGTTTGGTCATGCTCCATTTTCGTCACTCAAGAATGCTCTCATCATGCACAACCCCGATGACAAGCCTAGAAATTGTTTCATACTTTAGTAATCGCAAACTTTTTTCAACTTTGTCACAATACATGAGCGTGAGCCATGGATATAACACTATAGGTGGAATATAATATAATGAAGGGGGTTATGTGGAGAAGACAAAAAATGAGAAAGTCTCACATCGACGCGGCTAATCAATGGGCTAGGGAGATGCCCATCAATTGATGTCAATGAAAGGAGTAGGGATTTCCATGCAACGGATGCACTAGAGCTATAAATGTATGAAAACTCAACAAAAGAAACTAAGTGGGTGTGCATCCAAATTTCTGGCATACGAAGACCTAGGGCACTTGAGGAGTCCCATTGTTGGAATATACAATCCAAGTTCTATAATGAAAAGTTCCCACTAGTATATGAAAATGACAAAACAAGAGACTCTCTATCATAAAGATCATGGTGCTACTTTGAAGCACAAGTGTGGAAAAAGGATAGTATCATTGCCCCTTTTTATTTCCTTTTTCTCCTTTTTTGGGCCTTCCTTTTTTTATTTGGCCTTTCTCTTTTTTTGGGACAATGCTCTATAAATGGTGATCATCACACTTCTATTTATTTACAACTCAATGATTACAACTCGATACTAGAACAAGATATGACTCTATATGAATGCCTCTGGCGGTCTACCGGGATTGCGATGAATCAAGAGTGACATGTATGAAAAAATTATGAACGTTGGCTTTGCCACAAATATGATGTCAACTACATGATCATGCAAAGCAATATGACAATGATGATGCATGTCATAATAAACGGAACGGTGGAAAGTTGCATGGAAATATATCTCGGAATGGCTATGGAAATGCCATAATAGGTAGGTATGGTGGCTGTTTTGAGGAAGATATAAGGAGGTTGATGTGTGATAGAGCGTATCGTATCACGGGGGTTGGATGCACCGGCGAAGTTTGCACCAACTCTCAAGGTGAGAAAGGGCAATGCACGGTACCGAAGAGGCTAGCAATGATGGAAGGGTGAGAGTGTGTATAATCCATGGACTCAATAGTCATAAAGAGCTCACATACTTATTGCAAAAATCTACAAGTCATCAAAAACCAAGTATTACGCACATGCTCCTAGGGGGTAGATTGGTAGGAAAATACCATCGCTCGTCCCCGACCTCCACTCATAAGGAAGACAATCAAATAACACCTCATGTTTGTAATTTGTTACACAACATTTACCATACGTGCATGCTACGGGACTTGCAAACTTCAACACACATATTTCTCAAATTCACAACTACTCAACTAGCACAACTTTGATATCACTATCTCCATATCTGGAAACAATCATCAAGTATCAAACTTCTCTTAGTATTGAATGCACTTATATGAAAGTTTTTATTATGACTAAAAGCAAATTGCCATGTTGTTCTAAATGACACTCAAAATAATATAAGTGAAGCATGAGAGATCAATTATTTCTATAAAATAAACCACCACCATGCTCTAAAAGATATAAGTGAAGTACTAGAGCAAAAACTATATAGCTCAAAAGATATAAGTGAAGCACATAGAGTATTCTAATAAATTCCAGTTCATGTGTGTCTCTCTCAAAAGGTGTGTGCAGAAAGGATTATTGTGGTAAACTAAAAATCAAATATTCAAATCATACAAGACGCTCCAAGCAAAACACATATCATGTGGCGAATAAAAATATAGCTCCAAGTAAAGTTACCGATGAACGAAGACGAAAGAGGGGATGCCTTCTGGGGCAAGCTTAGGCTTTTTGGAGTCCTTGTATTTTAACTTGGGGTGCCATGGGCATCCCCAAGCTTAGGCTGTTGCCACTCCTTGTTCCATAATCCATCAAATCTTTACCCAAAACTTGAAAACTTCACAACACAAAACTTAAAAGAAAATCTTCGTGAGCTCCGTTAGTAAAAGAAAACAAACCACCACTTCAAGGTACTGTAATGAACTCATTCTTTATTTATATTGGTGTTAAACCTACTGTATTCCAACTTTCATATGGTTTGTGAACTCTTTTACTAGCCATAGATTCATCAAAATAAGCAAACAACACACGAAAAACAGAATCTGTCAAAAACAGAACAGTCTGTAGTAATATGTAGGTTTCGAATACTTCTTGAACCCCAAAAATTCTAAAATAAATTTCTGGACGTGAAGAATTTATCTATTAATTAAATGCAAAAATAATCAACTAACTATCACTCTCCAGTAAAAAATGGCATCAATTATCGTGAGCACTAAAGTTTCTGTTTTCTACAGCAAGATCAAAAAAACTTTCCCAAAGTCTTCCCAACGGTTCTACTTGAAAAAAACACTAATTAAACACAAAAACACAACCAAAACAGAGGCTAGATAAATTATTTATTGAATAACAGCAAGGAAAAATATTTGATTGTCTCCCAACAAGTGCTTTTCTTTAAAGACTTTTAGCTAGGCATTGATAATTTCAATGATGCTCACATGAAAGACAAGAATTGAAGCACAAAGAGAGCATCATGAAACACGTGACAAATACATCTAAGTCTAACATACTTCCTATGCATAGGCATCTTATAGGCAAACAAATTATCATAGCAGGCAAAAACTAGCATATGCAAGGAAGAGGAAAGATACAATAGCAATCTCAATATAACGAGAGGTAATTTAGCAACATGAAAATCTCTACAACCATATTTCCCTCTCTCATAATAATTACATGTGGGGTCATAATAAAATTTGACAATATAGCTATCATATAAAATATTCTCAACATGATCCACATGCATGCAAAGCTGACACTCTTCCAAAATAGTGGTATTAACATTAACTAAAGTCATGACCTCTCCAAACCCACTTTTATCAAAAACTTCATAAGATTGAATATTATCCAAATATGTGGGATCTAATGTTGACACTCTTCCAAACCCACTTTTAGTATTATTGAAAACATTATTATCAATCTCATATTCATTGTGGGGCTTAAATAAATTTTCAAGATTGTAAGAAGAATCACCCCAATCATGATCATTACAATAAGTAGTGGACTTAGCAAAACTAGCATCCCCAAGCTTAGGATTTTGCATATTATTAGCACAATTGACATTAATAGAATTTATAATACCATCATTGCAATCATGCTTTTTATTCAAAGATCTATCGTGAATCACTTCATAAAGTACTTCATCGCAATTTTCAGATTCACGAATTTCAAGCAAAACTTCATAAAGATAATCTACTACACAAAACTCACTAGCAATTGGTTCATCATAATTGGATCTCTTAAAAAGATTAGCAAGCGGATGAGGATCCATAGATCTTAGGTTCTCTGTTTAGCAACAAATAAACAATTATTCCAACCAAACGAGCAAACGAGCCAAGTAAGACATCAAAGCAAATGGAAAGACGGACATTAGAAGGGCGAATAAAATGGCAAGGGTGAAGTGAGGGAGAGGAAAACGAGAGGCAAATGGCAAATAATGTAATGCGAAGGATAAGAGTTGTGATGGTTACATGGTATGTCTTGACTTGGCGTAGATTTCCCCGGCAATGAAGCCATAAATCCTTCTTTCTACCTCTTGAGCACTGCGTTGGTTTTCCCATGAAGAGGAAAGGGTGGCGTAGTAAACAAGAGTAAGTATTTCCCTCAGTTTTTGAGAACCAAGGTATCAATCCAGTAGGAGACCACGCGCGAGTCACCTCGTACCTACACAAACAAATAAAAAACTCACAACCAATGCGATAAAGGGGTTGTCAATCCCTTCACGACCACTTGCAAGAGTGAGATCTGATAGAGATGATAATAATAAGATAAATATTATTGGTATTTTTATGATATAGATTGAAAGTAAAGATTCCAAAATAAAGTAGATTGGAAACTTGTATGATGGAAAATAGACCCGGGGGCCATAGGTTTCACTAGTGGCTTCTCTCAAGATAGCATAAGTATTACGGTGGGTGAACAAATTACGTTCGAGCAATTGATAGAAAAGCGAATAATTTTGATAATATCTAGGCATGATAATGTATATAGGCATCACGTCTGTGACAAGTAGACCGAAACGATTCTGCATCTACTACTATTCCTCCACACATCGACCGCTATCCAGCATGCATCTAGAGTATTAAGTTCATAAGAACAGAGTAACGCCTTAAGCAAGATGACATGATGTAGAGGGATAAACTCATGCAATATCATGTAAACCCCATCTTTTTATCCTCGATGGCAACAATACAATACGTGTCATTTCCCTTTGTGTCACCGGGATCGAGCACCACAAGATTGAACCCAAAGCTAAGAACTTCTCCCATTGCAAGAAAGATCAATCTAGTAGGACAGACCAAACTGATAATTTGAGAAGACTTGCAAAGATAAACCAATCATACATAAAAGAATTCAGAGAAGATTCAAATATTGTTCATAGATAAACCAGATCATATGCCCATGATTCATCGGATCTTGAAAACACACCGCAAAAAGAAGAGTTACATTGAATAGCTCTCCAATAGAATCGAGGAGAACTTTGTATTGTGCTCCAAAGAGAGAGAAGAAGCCATCTAGCTACTAGCTATGTACCCGAAGGTCTAAAGCAAACTACTCACACATCATCGGAGGGGCCATGGAGTTGATGTAGAGGCCCTCTGTGATCAATGCCCCCTCTGGTGGAGCTCCGGAAAAGGCCCCAAGATGGGATCTCTTAGGTACATAAGGTTGCGGCAGTGGAAATAGGGTTTCGTGGTGCTCCTGGATGTTTGCGGGGTACATGGATATATATAGGAGGAAGAAGTAGGTTGGTGGAGCAACGAGGGGCCCACGAGGGTGGAGGGCGCGCCCAGGGGGGTAGGCACGCCCCCTGCCTCGTGGCCTCCTCATTGATTGCTTGACGTCCACTCCAAGTCCCCTAGATCATGTTTGTTCCAACAATCATGTTCCCGAAGGTTTCATTCCGGTTGGACTCCGTTTGATATTCCTTTTCTATGAAACACTGAAATAGGCAAAAAACAACAATTTGGGCTAGGCCTCCGGTTAATAGGTTAGCCCAAAAATAATATAAAAGTGTAAAATAAAGCCCATTATCATCCAAAACAGATAATATAATAGCATGGAACAATCAAAAATTATAGATACGTTGGAGATGTATCAACCGCCCCGTCGATGACCTCTACAAGGACTGGCTCGACCGCATCGCCGAGGTTGTTAGCGCCACAGGGGGCTCCCCTGCGCCATCCCTCTAGCTGCCTTGCCCTTCGCCACCCGCGGGCAGCGTGGCCCATGGAGCACCTCCACCACCTCTGCCCCAAGACGGAGTCTTGGCGCTCAGGCGCGTGGCCCCACAGCGCGACCTGCCGTGTCCGGCGCCTGCGCAAGAAGAAAGAAGCTACCAAGAAGTCCCTCGGCCGTGAGAAAATGCCTCTGCGCTCCCTACGCCACAACGGCAAGACGGCGTGCCGCCCGTGGCGGCGGCGCGCGGACCCCATCAAGGACAAGTTCTCCACCAGCGCAGAGTCCCGGTAACCACGGCAGACTGCCGCTCCTTCACCCCTGAGCTGCATAGCATCGCTTGGCCGGGCAAGTTCAAGCCGGATCTGACTCCTTGCTACGACAGCACCCCCGACCCTGCGGAGTTCCTGCAGCTCTACGAGTTGAGCATCGAGGCGGCCAACGGTGACAAGAAAGTCATGGCCAACAGGTTCCCCATGGCTCTCAAGGATGGTGCCCGCTCCTGGCTCTTGAACCTGCCCCCAGGCTCGACCTCCTCCTGAAATGAGATGCGCGACCGTTTGGTCGCCAACTTCCAGGGCACTCGTGACCGCCCACCGGCTGTGGGTGACATACGCCGCATCAAGCAATAACCCTGAGAGACCCTCCAGAAGTACATCCAGCGCTTCAACAACATTCGCCTCAAGATCCCCAAGGTGACGGATGAGGCCATCATTTCCGCGTTCTCCGATGGCGTCCGCGACGTCAAGATGAAGGAGGACCTCGCCATCCACGAGGAGTTGTGCACGTCTCTGGAGCTGTTCAACCTAAGGACCAAGTGTGCAAGAGCTGAGGAGGGGCGCATCTCCCTCCTTGAGCACCCGGCTATAGACCCGGAGGAGAAGAAAGCCAAGGCCAAAGACGTGAAGCGCAAGGGAGCAGCCGTGCTCATGGCGGAGCCGGACACAAAGCGCGGGAGGGACCATCCCGAGTCATCCAAGAGTAGCCGACCACCCTACGCCTTCCATAACCTGCATAGCCACAACACCAGCAACTATCAAGAGCTTAGAGCCATTCGAGAAGGACGCTTTGGTGATGCCCCGAGCACAACGACCGGGGCTACGACCGAGGATGAGGACGTGGTGGCGGACGCTGGGATGACCGTGGACCACGCCAGGAGTGGCGCGACCTGCCTCATGAGGACCGCTGGCAGGATCAGCCTCGCAAGGGTGCCTTGAGCGATCAGCCTCGTGAGGATCGTCCTCAGGGTAACCCCGGTCTCCCTCCACTACCGCCACCACCGAGAAGGAATGACGACCACCATCAGGACGAGGGGGCTGGGGGCTTCCAGGAGCCGCGTGCCATCGCCTGCATCTTGGGCGGAGCTCAAGCCCCATCCTCATAGCGTATCTTCAAACAGTTTGCTCGTGAAGTGAATGTAGTCCTCCCCAAGCTCGAGGCCACGCGCCGGCTCAGATGGTCCCAGTGCGCCATCACATTCAGCTCGGTAGATCAGCGCAAGTGCGCGGCTACCGCCGGCACCCTCCCAATGCTTTGTTCACTAGTCATCAGCAACGTGCAAGTTACCAAGACCCTCATCAATGGTGGTGCAGGACTCAACGTCATGTCTGTCGACACGTTTGACAACCTCCAAGTGCCGTATGATCAGCTTCAGCCCACCAAGCCTTTCCCAGGAGTGACCGACGGCTCCACCATGCCAATAGGTTAGGTCCGCCTCCCAGTCATCTTTGGAGAACGCAACAACTACCGCAACGAGCTCATCGACTTCGACGTCGCCCACATCCTTCTGCCATACAATGCCATCCTCGGGTATCCGGCCCTGGCCAAGTTCATGGCCGTGACGCACCATGGCTACAACGTCCCCAAGATGCCAGGAAGCGGCGGGATCATCACAGTCCCCTGCGAAGAAAGAGATGCGGCGTGCTCCCTCGAGCGCGCCTTCCAAGTAACGTTAATCGAAGACCCCGGCAACAATGCAGCTCGGTACGCTCCTGAGGTCGTCCCCAAGAAGAAGAAGAAGCTGCTCCATGCCGGACCTCAGGAGGGCAACGCAGCAAGTGGCACCTCGTCAGGATCAGCGCCCGCACCTGGGGCGCCTCCCTCTGTCGCATAGGGAGGCGCGCCTGGTGCCCTCCTCGAGCAGGGCTAGGGCCTCTCTTCTAGAGGGCCTCAGACCTTGCCAATGTCACGAGGGAGGCGCTCGGGCACCACTTGGAGGCGTGTTTCGCGGCACGTCTCCCTCAGGAGGAGACTGGGCAAGGAGCGCCCCGACGCTCAGGAGTTCATCACCAAGGTATCTCAAGAGCTTCAGGAAGCAAGAGCAATATGCGGCGACCGCCGCCCACCTGGCATTTCTCCCCACCCAGGCGAGGGTGGTGAGCTGCATGTCTGCATCGACATAGCAGGGCTCAACCGGGCCGCATCTCAAGAGCGCTTCTGGCCTTCGTGTGTTGGGCGCTGTGAAGGTCCACCCCACAACTACCTTTGTATGCGTTCGGCCTGCCGAGCGTGGCTGTTGCCTTCCAGCGCAACCTGGGGAGCGTCATGGCAGGTCAGGAGGCCAGGCACCACGCAGTCCTGGTGGAGATGGCGACGATCCTCAAGGAACCGCCTGGACCCCCAAAGCCTCCCGAGGCTCAGGGCCTCGGTGGCTCGTGAGGGGCAACCCCGTCGCCGCGTACCTTCAGCTGCCTCAATGATACGTCTCCAACGTATCTATAATTTTTGATTGCTCCATGCTATATTATGTACTATTTTAGGCAATATTGGGCTTTATTATCCACTTTTATATTACTTTTGGGACTAACCTATTAACCGGAGGCCCAGCCCAGAGTTGCTGTTTTATGCCTATTTCAGTGTTTCGAAGAAAAGGAATATCAAACAGAGTCGAAACGGAACAAAATCAACTGGAGAAGTTAATTTTGGAAGGAAACCTACCAGATAGACTTGGACCCTACGTCAGAAGATGAAGGAGGAGCTCATGAGGGTAGGGGCGCGCCCCCTGCCTCATGGCCCCCTTCGGTCCACCGACGTACTCCTTTCACCCATATATACCCACGTATCCTAAAACTTCCAGAACACACAATAGATCGGGAGTTCTGCCGCCCTCCGTAGCCACCGAAAACCAATCTAGACCCGTTCCGGCTCCTTGCCGGAGGGGGCAGTCCCTCTCCGGTGGCCATCTTCATCATCCCGGTGCTCTCCATGATGAGGAGGGAGTAGTTCTCCCTTGGGGCTGAGGGTATGTACCATTAGCTATGTGTTTGATCACTCTCTCTTGTGTTCTTGAGGTGATACGATCTTGATGTATCGCGAGCTTTGCTATTATAGTTGGATCCTATGTTTCTCCTCCCCCCTTTTCTCTCTTGTAATGAATTGAGTTTCCCCTTTGAAGTAATCTTATCGGATTGAGTCTTTAAAGATTTGAGAACACTTGATGTATGTCTTGCCGTGGATATCTGTGGTGACAATGGGATATCACGTGATTCACTTGATGTATGTTTTGGTGATCAACTTGCGGGTTCCACCCATGAACCTATGCATAGGGGTTGGCACACGTTTTCGTCGTGATTCTCCGGTAGAACTTTGGGGCACTCTTTGAGGTCCTTTGGGTTGGTTGAATAGATGAATCTGAGATTGTGTGATGCATATCGTATAATCATGCCCACGAATACTTGAGGTGACATTGGAGTATCTAGGTGACATTAGGGTTTTGATTTATTTGTATCTTAAGGTGTTATTCTAGTACGAACTCTAGGGCTGTTTGTGATACCTATAGGAACAGCCCAACGGATTGATTGGAAAGAATAACTTTGAGGTGGTTTCGTACCGTACCATAATCTCTTCGTTCGTTCTCCGCTATTAGTGACTTTGGAGTGACTCTTTGTTGCATGTTAAGGGATAGTTATGTGATCCAATTATGTTAGTATTGTTGAGGGAACTTACAGTAGTGAAAGTATGAACCCTAGGCCTTATTTCCACACATTGCAATACAATTTACGCTCACTTATATCATTAGTTACCTTGCTGTTTTTATATTTTCAGATTACAAATACCTTTATCTACCATCCATATACCACTTGTATCACCATCTCTTCGCCGAACTAGTGCACCTATACAATTTACCATTGTATTGGGTGTGTTGGGGACACAAGAGACTCTTTGTTATTTGGTTGCAGGGTTGTTTGAGAGAGACCATCTTCATCCTACGCCTCCTACGGATTGATAAACCTTAGGTCATCCACTTGAGGGAAATTTGCTACTGTCCTACAAACCTCTGCACTTGGAGGCCCAACAACGTCTACAAGAAGAAGGTTGTGTAGTGGACATCAAGCTCTTTTCTGGCGCCGTTGCTGTGGAGGTTAGCGCTTGAAGGTATATCTTTAGATCTTGCAATTGAGTCTTTTAGTTTCTTGTTTTATCACTAGTTTAGTTCATAAAAGAAAACTATAAAAAATGGAATTGAGTTTGTCTCATACGCTTCACCTTTTTAATATCTTTCGTGAGTATGATGGAAAGGATAATTGTGCTCAAGTGCTAGAAGAAGAAATCTATAAAATGTTTGGCACTAAATATTTGAATGATGAGCATGATTGCAATGTTGTTAGTACGGATTCTTTGAATATCCATGATACTAATGATGATTGCACTAGTTATGATGAAAATGCCTCCTATAAACATGTTAATTTTTGTGGAGTAGACTGGGTTTGCAAGTACACACCAAATATGGAAGATAGATATTGCAAGAGGCATAAGTAATTACAAAACCAAATTGTTGCAAGAAGAGCTAGTTGAATGTGCTGAAAAATTCAATATTTTTCGTGCCCCTTGTGAACTTTGCAATGAACATGGTCATTTAAAGCTCCAATGCTATTTGTTTCATGATCAAGTCGTGTCCAAACATTGTGATAATTTGATTACCCTTGAGCATCATAAAGAGCTTAGCCTTCTTTTGGGTTATGAAGAAATGAAACGTATAACTGAGGGTATTCCAAAGTTTAACCTTGCTAAAGTTCTTCATTTTGACCTAGAGAAGATTTATATGTTTTGTGCGGTGAATTGCATTGAAAATCCTTGTATTACCAATTACATAAAGAAAAGAAAACAAATAGAAGATGAAGAGAATACTAATGAAAGGGAAGATACTTCCCAATATCCTCCTATTATTTCTTATGATGAATCAGGTAACGAGCAGGAGCCTCCTATTCAACCAATCTCATTAATAAGGAGCTCCAAAAAGAGGATTGAACCCACACATGATGTGGTGAAGAAGAAGAAAAGAAAAAGGAAGAGAGGTAAAAAGATGTCTCTCCCAAATAATGCTGCCCCTATTACTATTGTGCCTCATGAAAATATAATTGTGGAAGATAATGATACTTCTTATGATCTTTAAAATCTTTTTGGTACTTGCTTGGAAGAATATAATAATTGCTATACTATCGGTGCTATCTATACTATTAATGATGAGAGTGATTATGCTTATGATATGAAAAGGCCCAAGCTTGGGGAAGCTATGTTTGATGAGGATGACATATTTGAGAATATATTTTCTGCAATTAATGTTTGTTCCAAGCTTGGGGAAGCTATGATTAATGAAGATGATATTTTTAGTCTCGCAAGTTTTGATATGCAAGTTTATAATGATGATAGCTTGCCTCCTACTTATGATGATTATCGTGATGATACTTATGCTATAAAAAGTAGTGATTATATTTATAGAACTTTTCATGATTATGGTTACCCCTTTTTATGAACATTACTCTTTTAATGTTGAAACAATTTATAGTATTCAAGTCTCTTATGATACCCCCACTATCCCGAATGAGAAGAATTTTGCTTATGTGGAGAGTAGTAAATTTTCTATGCTTGTAGATCATGAAAAGAATGCTTTAGGTGCTGGTTATATTTTTGAATTCATTCATGGTGCTACTGAAAATTATTATGAGGGAGGAACATATTCTTGTAGGAATTGCAATAATATCAAGTTTCCTCTCTATATGCTTAAAATTTTGAAGTTATGCTTGTTTTACCTTCCTATGCAAGTTGATTCTTGTTCCCACAAGTTGTTTGCTCACAAAATCCCTATGCATAGTAAGTATGTTAGACTTAAGTGTTCTAGTCATATTCTTCATGATGCTCTCTTTATGTTACAATTACTATCCTTTTTGTGAGCATCATTGAAATCATCATGCCTAGCTAGGGGCCTTAAACGATTGCGCTTGCTGGGAGGCAACCCAATTTTATTTTAGTTCCTTGCTTTTTGTTCCTGTTTAGTAATAAATAATCCATCTAGCCTCTGTTTAGATGTGGTTTTATGTGTTTAATTACTGTTTGTGCCAAGTAGAACCTTTGGGAAGACTTTGGGAAAGTCTTGTTGATCATGCTGTAAAAAAACAGAAACTTTAGCGCTCACGAGAATTGCTGCCATTTTTATTTGGAGAGTGCTATTTAGTTAATTATTTTTAAGTTGATTAATAGATAAATTCCTCAGGTCAAGCAATTTATTTGAGAATTTTATGAGTTCCATAAGTATACGTTTGACCCAGATTACTACAGACTGTTCTGTTTTTGACAGATTCTGTTTTTCGTGTGTTGTTTGCTTATTTTGATGAATCTATGGCTAGTAAAATAGTTTATAAACCATAGAGAAGTTGGAATACAGTAGGTTTAACACTAATATAAATAATGAATGAGTTCATTACAGTACTTTGAAGTGGTGATTTATTTTCTTATACTAACGGAGCTTACGAGTTTTCTGTTAAGTTTTGTGTTGTGAAGTTTTCAAGTTTTGGGTAAGGATTCGATGGACTATGGAATAAGTAGTGGAAAGAGCCTAAGCTTGGGGATGCCCAAGGCACCCCAAGGTAATAATTCAAGGATAGCCAAGAGCCTAAGCTTGGGGATTCCCTGGAAGGCATCCCCTCTTTCGTCTTTGTTCATCAGTAACTTTAGTTGGAGCTATATTTTTATTCACCACATGATATGTGTTTTGCTTGGAGTGTCAATTTATTTTGTTAGTATTTGCTTGCTGTTATTTAGAATAATGTTTTTCATCTTTTATTTCAATAAAAGTGGCATTGATATCCTTTACTATGCCTATGTTACAAGTATACATGTTGCTGTTTGAAAACAGAAAGTTTACCGCTGTTGCAATAATTCCCTAGAAAAGTCAGAATGTGATAAAATGTTGAAACATTTTGCATATTAAGCTCTGATAAATTTACTACAGTGGGAATTTTCTTTCATAATTTTTGGAGCTAGGGAAGTATGGATGTTGCAGCATTCTTTATAGACTATCCTGTTTAGGCAGATTGCTGTTATGTTTGCATTGTTTGCATATGTTTGCTTCTTTAATGATTATATTTGAGGATAGGAATATTAAATATGCAGAGGCATTTAGTATGCAATGTTGAATAATAATTTTAGTTATTTGCTACAGTATAGTATGATAAGGTTTTTGCAATGGTTTATACTAACTTATCTCACAAGTCCTTGTTGAGTTTTGTGTGGATGAAGCTTTTGAGATTTTGGGAGACCGTGATATGAGAGGAATTAAGGAGACACAAAAGCTCAAGCTTGGGGATGCCCAAGGCACCCCAAGATAATATTTCAAGAAGTCTCAAACATCTAATCTTGGGGATGCCCCGTTTGGCATCCTACCACTACTAGGGAAAAGGCTAGCAGCAGCGCGGGTTTTGTGCTCACTAGTAACGCGGG
>NC_041392.1:409673727-409685165 GCF_002162155.2 Triticum dicoccoides
GGGGTACTAATAAGGCGCTACAGCTATTGCTTAGCAGTAACGCGTGCCCGCACGTGCTACTTCTAGGGCAAATAGCTGCAGCGTTTGTTCACTCCCACGCTACTGCTAATGTAACTACTGGCAGCGTGTTTTCTCGCCATCGCTACTAGTATTCTTTTTTTATTTTTTTATTTTTAGTGTATTTATGCGCCATAGGAAAAATATTTGTACAATACCAATTATGAGGTTTACATCATTATGTCCATAACAGTGTGTCGAATGAAGGTGGATTAGGTTCAAGTGGAGGCAATATGTGGTGCATGTCAAAAGTATACTACTAATCCAAACTTGATCTAGTTTGGACTAGTAGTACTTTAGATGTGCACCACATGTTGCCTCCACTTGAATCTAATCTGCCAGCACAAGCTATTTAATCATCATCATAGTTGAGGGAGTCCTGGATTAGGGGGTGTTCGGGTAGCCGGACTATACCTTCAGCCGGACTCCTGGACTATGAAGATACAAGATTGAAGACTTTGTCCCGTGTCCGGATGGGACTTTCCTTGGCGTGGAAGGCAAGCTTGGCGATGCGGATATTCAAGATCTCCTACCATTGTAACCGACTCGGTGTAACCCTAACCCTATCCGGTGTCTATATAAACCGGAGGGTTGTAGTCCGTAGGCAGTCAACTCCATACACAAAAATCATACCATAGGCTAGCTTCTAGGGTTTAGCCTCCTTGATCTCGTGGTAGATCTACTCTTGTACTACCCATATCGTCAATATTAATCAAGCAGGGGTAGGGTATTACCTCCATAGAGAGGGCCCGAACCTGGGTAAAAACATCGTGTCCCTTGTCTCCTGTTACCATCCGGCCTTGACGTACAGTTCGGGACACCCTACCCGAGATCCGCCGGTTTTGACACCGACATTGGTGCTTTAATTGAGAGTTCCTCTGTGTCATCGCCTTTAGGCCCGATGGCTCCTTTGATCATCAACAATGATGCAGTCCAGGGTGAGATTTTGCTCCCCAAACAGATCTTCGTCTTCGGCGGCTTCGCTCTGCGGGCCAATTCGCTCGGCCACCTGGAGCAGATCGAAAGCTACGACCCTGGCCATCAGGTCAGGTTTGGAAGCCTAAACTACACGGCTGACATCCACGGGGACTTGATCTTCGACGGATTCGAGCCACAGCCAAGCGCGCCGCACTGTCTCGATGGGCGTGATATAGCTCTGCCGCCGAACAGCGCCTTGGAGGCCGCATACGCATCGGTTCCGACCCCTAACTCGAAGCCTATTGCGCCAATCGAGGATGAACGGTTGGACGTCACCTCAGGGGCTGTGATCCCGAAAGCGATCGAGCCGAACGCTAGCCCCGCACTCTGCACTACCCGTGACTCCGAGGATCCGGACTCCTCTCCGGACTCCGAACCCCCCGCGCCCCTGCCAATCGAATCCGATTGGGCGCCGATAATGGAGTTCACCGCCGCAGACATCTTTCAGCACTCGCCTTGTGGCGATATCCTGAACTCTCTCAAGTCTCTCTCCTTATCAGAAGAGCCCTGGCCGAACTATGGTCAGCGAGGATGGGATACGGACGATGAAGAAATTCAAAGCCCACCCACCACCCACTTGGTAGCCACAGTCAAAAATTTAAATGACGTGCTCAACTTCGACTCCGGAGACATCGACAACATGGATGACGATGCAGGAGATACCGACGAACCATAGCCCATAGGGCATTGGACAGCCACCTCATCTCACGATGTGTACATGGTGGATACCCCTAAAGGAAAGGACAACGAGGAAAAAGGGGATGGGACGGGAGATCGACCCCCTGAAAAGCAATCAAAGCGTCGGCGTAAACGCCGACCCAAGCCCCGCCTCGACAAAAACCCAGCCATAGAGCAGGACGAGCTGGTAGGCGACGAGCAGGCCTTAGAGCAACCGTCCGAACAGGGCAACACAGATAGAGAAACCGAACATCCCTCCCCCGGCGAAAACGGCATTCCGGACGACCTCGCACAAAATAAACCTCTGGAGCAGAAGAATCTCCACGAGAGGCTCGTTGCAACTGTATGCAGCCTAGAAAAGCAGAAGCAGAAGCTAAAAACAACGGAAGATGCACTCCGGATTAGATGGAGCAAAGTAATAAATACCATAAATAAGTACGGCGACAGTCGCCGCACTAAAAGCTATCCGAAAAGAAAGCTACTGCCTGAATTCGACGAAGAGGCCCTAGAGCCCTCGCATTCAAAAAATGAAAGAGCCACATGGTCGGATAGACGACCCCATAAAGCGGCAAGCGGCGCCGCACCTAAATTGGCATGCGACCCACTTAAGGATTCGCATCACGGCCCAGTCAGGTCCATTTATGGGCCAAGAAAGCAAGCTCTCGTAAGCAACACTATGAAGCCATCATGAGAATCCGGCACACCCAAATACAGGGGCGCCGCACACCCCCTATGTTTCACCGATGAGGTTCTAGACTATGAATTCCCAGAGGGATTCAAACCCGTAAACATAGAGGCATATGATGGAACAACAGACCCTGGAGTTTGGATCAAGGATTATATCCTCAACATACACATGGCTAGAGGAGATGATTTCCACGCCATAAAATATCTACCCGTTAAGCTTAAAGGGCCAGCCCGGCATTGGCTTAAAAGCCTTCCTGAAAACACAATTGGAAGCTGGGAAGAGCTCGAGGATGCTTTCCGAGCAAACTTTCAAGGGACCTATGTCCGCCCTCCGGATGTAGACGATCTTAGTCACATAACTCAACAACCCAGAGAATCAGCTTGGCAATTCTGGAATAGATTCCTCACTAAAAAGAATCAGATAGTCGACTATCTGGACGCCGAAGCCTTAGCAGCTTTCAGGCATAACGTCCGAGACGAATGGCTCGCCAGACACCTCGGCCAAGAAAAGCCAAGAACAATGGCCGCACTAACAAGCCTCATGACCCGCTTTTGTGCAGGGGAGGACAGCTGGTTGGCAAGGTGCAGCCCCAGCGACCCAAGTACATCCGAAACTAGGGATGGAAACAGAAAACCACGACGCAACAAGGACCGTCGCTGGACTAAGGAAAAAAGTCCAAAGAGCACGACAGTCAATGCCGGATTCAAAGGCTCACGACAAAAACAGGAAAAATCGCCCCCCAGGATAACAGGGACGATCCATCCAACCTAAATAAAATCCTGGACAGGATATGTCAGATACACAGTACTCCCGGGAAGCCTGCTAACCATACCCACAGAGACTGTTGGGTTTTCAAACAATCCGGCAGACTAAATGCCGAACACAAGGGGCTCGACACACCAAGCGAAGACGAGGACGAACCCCAAAAGCAGAGCACCAGGAAACAAAAGAGCTTCCCACAAGAAGTAAAAACAGTGAACTCACTTCACATAACAAAACGTGCGGCGCCCATAAAGGTATGCACCACACGGCCCATCCCCAAATGGTCCCGCCACTGGTTGTCAAAACGGATCATCTTCGACCAGCTAGATTATTCTAGGAATATCAAGAATGTAGGCTGGACTGCCTTGATACTCAATCCAATAATTGGCGGACTCCAGTTTTCAAATGTCCTTATGGACGGCGGCAGTGGACTAAACCTGATATATCAGGATACAATCTAGCACATGGGGATAAACCCAGCAAGAATCCGCCGCAGCAAAACCTCCTTTCAAGGGGTAATACCTGGTCCGGACACCCATTGTATGGGTTTTCTCCGGCTTGAAGTCATATTCGGCTCGGCCGATAACCTCCGCTGCGAAAAGCTGACCTTCCATATCGTCCTGTTCTCAAGTCGCTATCAAGCACTACTGGGACGCGAAGCTTTCGCTTGCTTTAACGCAATACCGCATTATGCATCTCTTACGCTTAAGATGCCTGGTCCACGAGGCATCATCTCTTTGAAGGGGAAGCACTAAAGTGCACCTCCCCAAGCGGAGGACTGTGCGGCCGCTTTGACAGCCCCACAGCAAAACGGCCTCACCAGCCAGAAAACTTCGAAATAGGTCATTAAAGACCACAAACGCAGATAGACGAGTTCGATGCAAAATCATCATTGATGCAGGCCTAGAAGCCATATACCCCCGCACTAGGGGCTCCACGCATATACAATAAGAGACAATAAAGCTCAATATATCTTACTTTATACTTTGTTTATTTTAAACTTTTTTCGGCACGGCCCATTTTCAACTCAGTTCCTCTCTTTTATAGATGAACATCGTGCGGCGCCCGTCCAGGATACTGCACAACAGAGACACAGGCGCAGACGTGTAGTAGGGACCCGTCCTAAAGGATTCTTTTTAGATTAAGACCCTGCGTAAACCTTTTTTACTGTCTCTTGTTGCTACACATCCCCTGGTTTTTTCTTTCTGATATAACCAAGGAGGAGGCTGGCGTCTTGGCATGGGGCCACGTCAGAATTTTTGCACGTACCTGGACACTAGGGACTTTTTTAATAAAGAGTGTTGTTTCGCCCGCACTCACAAAGACCGAACACCTTAGGGAGTGTTCGGCGTCGTGAGTTTTGGCATTATATGCATCAGCTCCGAATCATGTCTTTGGTCAAATGTTGGGTTGCCCGGCTCCTGAGTTCGGCTACCTTACGTTCCGCTCTATCGGCTAAGGTAGCACCAGGAGAACTACTACGATTATGCCCCCGGTTCGGCCGGGCGAGCACCTCAGTAGAGAAAGCCGAAAACTGACTGTCATGATGTAGCGTGAGACTGGTCAGCCACTCGATGACCTATCGGAATCTATCTGATTCCTCTGCTTTAACGAAGGGCCGCTTCCCGGTCAGGTACATACACGCCCCGAATTCGGACGACCGCAGTTGCCACCAAGGAGCTACCTAAAGAGTCTCATTGTCAAACTCCTATGGCTAAGTGAAAGTGTTAAAGCATTATAGTCCGGTTGCCTGGCCCGCTACGCTATCACCTCCTTTGTAGGACCAAGACGTTGGGTTAAGTGTGAAAATGCGTCTTCTGCGAGCACCCCCGCACTATGTGCGTGGGGGCTGAAGCCAACGACTGCCATCTTTCAGATTCTATATATATATATATATATATATATATATATATATATATATATATATATATATATATATATATATCTTAAAACGGCCGCACAGGAGGTGTTCCCAATACTTGGAGGCACAAGTATAAAAAAGGCCACTACAGTTTATCAAAACATTACTTTATAATTACATATGCTATCATAACATAGCATCTTTCGGGCACTGCGTCTCTATTACACGAGCGCCTTCAAGAACTTCCTGAAAATAGTGCTCGGAGGGTACTCGGCTTTTGTCCGAATCTCGGGACGCAACAACGGTGGTCTCCATCTCTGCCCAGTATGTCTTAACACGAGCAAGAGCCATCCTAGCGCCCTCTATGCATGCTGACCACTTCATTGCATTTATACGCGGCACCGCGTCAAGGAATTGCTGCACCAAGCTGAAATAACTCTTTGGCTCCGATCTCCCCGGCCACAGGTGACCCATGACGTACTTCATGGCGAGTCCAGACAACCTATTCAGTTCGGCCCATTGAGCTAAACGATCATCCACAGCCAGTGGACGCTCTAGATTGTGAAACTGCCACCAGAAAAGCTTTTCCACTTCGCGATCTTTCTGATCTCGCAAGTGTTCGGTCGCATCAGCAGCACTCGCTGCCAAGTCCAGATAGGTATCCTCCACACTCCACATCCGGTCCAACGGAGCAAACTTCGGATCACAAAATTTCCTTCGCAGCATAAAGGGCTTTCCAGCCGCAATCTGTTCGGCCTGACGCAGCTCCTCCTTCGCAGCTCTCATCACAGAGCGAGCGTCCTTGGCATCGGCAATGGCCTTCTCTAAGTCTGTCTGTCTCGCCCGGTCTTCTTTCTCAAGAAGTTTGCAACGGTCTGCAGCGCTCTTTAACTTCTCGGCAATCTCGGTCATCTCTTCTTTGCTTCGGCAGTGAGCAGCCCGTTCGGCTCTCAACTCTTCAAGGGCCTTCTCGGCAGCCGCATCGCTTTTTCTGGCTTGCTCCTTAGCTCGGGCAAGTTCTACCCTAAGATTCTCCACGGCGGCCGTACCATCTGTGTCAAGCACACACATTGTAAGACACTGGCATGAAGCTCCTCTTACCTGATGCCGCCCGAAGAATTACATACCTTAAGCCTCATCAAGCCGCTTGTTGACAAGCGCGATGTTGGCATCTGCCACGTCTAGTTGCCGCTTTAGTTTGGCTACATCATCAGTTCGGCTAGATTCCGGACACCTCGCCACCTACATTCAAAGGCGACATCTTAGACCTGGGATTATGATCCTCTGCGTGCCGTCATTTCTTGACAACGCGCAGAGTCTCAGGGGCTACTATCTACCCAGGGCGCATCTTACTTATGCGCAACTGACAAAAGTGTACACTATCTAACGTACCTCAAAACCCGTCAGTAAACTTTTGACGACCTCATGCAATCCGCTTTCTGTGGATGAAATCCTTTCAATCACCGTGCCCATCAATGCGCGGTGCTCCTCTGAGATAGAAGCTCGCCCCAGCAGAATCTTTAGCTCCTCCAGCCGAGCACCAGACGGTGCCGGACTTGTCCTATGGCCTCTTTCGAAGGCCGCATGTGGAGAGCCTTGGGGGGGCACATAGCTATCTTCTGCCCCTGCCGGATTCAGAGAAACCCTCTGCAACGACACATCAGGGTCGCCCGCCCCGCTAGGCGGTACGGCAGTGGGAGGCGTCCCGCTCTCCATCATCTCCGGAAGAAGATCCCCCGAAGATGAGCTCTACTGAGAAGGGCTGAGGTCCGAGCTACAAGGTAAAATTTCGGTTAATCTTCTCAGATATAAATCAAGGATTTCTTTCATCCCTCAAAAGGAAAACCTCTCTCTACTTACGGCTCGCTGGAGGGCTGATCCCTTTGAGGGCGTAGTTCGGCCGAGGAACTCCCCGACGTCGGACCCTCTGACGAGGATTTTCTCCCCCGCTTCGGGGCCATGGTCTCCGGGTCGTCAAAGGCGGCCCTCTTCTTCCCCTTGGGAGAGGAATTGTCGGTTCCTCCCTTCGGAGCAGCCTCCTTCGAGGAGGCCATAGTTCCCTTGTCCTTCCCCTTACTTCCCTCCAAAGGCATTATCTTCAACATCCTGACAAGCACGGGATCCGGCCTGGTTTCGGGAAGGGGAGCCGGACACCTGATCAGCTTTGCCTTCGCTATCCACTCCTGTTTAGAAGGACAACTCTTTTAAGGGCAAGTTTATGACGATTATATGGATAGTAGGTCCGGGCACAAGGTTACTTACTTCGGTATCCGGGCGATTGCAGCTTAGGCCTGCGTCCTCGGTCAAATCCGGACACATCATTTGTGATCCGAAGAACAGTTTATGCATCTCCACGGGCGTTGCGCCCATAAAATGATGGAGAGCTCCTGGTCCCTCCGGATTAAACTCCCACAGACGAAGGGAGCGACGTTTGCCAGGCAGTGTTCGGCAAATCAGCATGACCTGCGTCACCTTGACCAGGTTGAGGTCTCTTTCTAAGAGATCCCTGATGCAGCCCTGCAACAAGGGCACATCTTTGGATAACCCCCAATCTAATCCTTTGTCGACCCATAACGCTAGCCGTGATGGGGGACCCGAGTGAAAGGCAGGAGGCGCCGCCCACTTGGCGCTCTTGGGAGCGGTGATATAGAACCATTCTCATTGCCACAAGCCGAGCTCCTTTTGAAAGGAGCCCTCGGGCCATGGAGCATCAGCATTCTTACTTATGACAGCGCCTCCGCACTCTGCGTGTCGTCCCTCGATCATATTCGGCTCCACTCCAAAAGTCTTGAGCCATAATCCGAAGTGAGGGGTGACACGGAGGAACGCTTCGCACACAACGATGAATGGGGAAATGTGGAGGATGGACTCCGGAGCTAAGTCATGAAATTCCAGCCCGTAATAAAACAGCAGCCCCCTCACGAAGGGATCCATCGGGAAGCCTAACCCTCGAAGGAAGTGAGACATGAACACTACACTCTCACCGGGCTGGGGACTGGGAATAGCCTGCCTTTGAGCAGGCAACCTATGCGAAATTTCGGCGGTCAGGAACTTAGCCTCTCTCAACTTTAGCGTGTCCTCCTCCGTGACGGAGGAGGGCATCCATCGGCCTTGAAGGTTGGAACCGGACATTGTCGAAGGTCCGAAGCGCCTGGAATCTGGAGCCTAGGGTGTTGGAACTCGAGGCGACGGGCGAACTCGTTTGAGATTGGAAAAAGGAGTAAGGCCTTGGTCTCTTTATAAGAGGTTGAATACCAGGAGCCCTCCCCGTATCCGTTTAGGACTCGCTTTTAATCGAGAAAACATGCTAACGGGCTCGATTGGGTTACCCACATCCGTATTGATGAGAATCCCGTAAAAGGGGGCACACGATCTTTGCTTTGACAAGACATGCCAAGGAAACCGCCTCGCAAAACACGCTGAGGTGGAAAAGTGAAAACGATCCGAGTAAAGCACTTGGCTGCAGTGTGATGAGGCACTGCGGAATACGTCAGCAGATTTGATTTGTGTTAATATTATTCTCTCTATGGCAATATGTGGAAGCTTATTTTGCAGAGCCGGACACTACTCTTGTTGTCTACAATCTTCTATGAAGGACTTGGAGGAGGAACCCGCCTTGCAATGCCGAAGACAATTTGCGCGCCGGACTCTGTCGTCATTGAAGCCTGGTTCAGGGGCTACTGAGGGAGTTCTGAATTAGGGGGTGTTCGGGTTTAGCGTCCTTGATCTCGTGGTAGATCTACTCTTGTACTACCCATATCATCAATATTAATCAAGCAGGAGTAGGGTATTACCTCCATCGAGAGGGCCCGAACCTGGGTAAAAAACATCGTGTCCCTTGTCTCCTGTTACCATCCGGCCTTGACGCACAGTTCGGGACCCCCTACCCGAGATTCGCCGGTTTTGACACCGACAATAGTCATTACCACCAACACTAGCTATTTTATCATCATAGTAATAGTGTAGCACATCATCATCCTCAAACTCATTTCTAGCTAGCTAATCACTCCTGCTGCTCTCTCTTAGGTAAAATAACATAAAACATGTGTAGCTCTCCTCCTTGATCAAGTTGGAGCATGCAGATGAACCTGTCTCCTAATCGTGGGTAGCGCATCTGTTTGCTGCCCCCTAGTACTTCTCTGCGCTTCTCCATCACACATTTGGTCTAGTCTTGCACTATTAAGCATCCATCGCTAATCTTGAATGCACTAAAGTAATCTGTAGGATGTCTTGGCCGTAAGCTAATAATACTCATGGTACCTTTAGTCTCGATCCCATAAGGCACAACATTCATCGGGAGTCCCTGTTGAAGAACATCGTATGGTAACATACTTAGCAATGAAGTTTAGCTTCAAAAATAATGTATGGAAAAGATGCACTGAGGACAAATAGTAAAAATCTTACCATCCTTCCTAAATAGATGTGACCGTAGTTCATTACGAACACTATTGGTCGCACGTTTTCAGTACTAACATTTCTAAATGCAGGAAGAAAATTTGTCTTGACAGTATCAAGATCCTCAAGCCATGAAACATAATGACTTAGCTCGTCGCAGTTGAGTTCAGCCTCGGGACAGTAGTAAGTCTTGTCTACCAAGCCCTGGACATGTTTGCTTGCACCGAAATAAGCTGACAATACAAATTAGTTGTCAACTATTTTTGAATAAACAATATCAAAGACATAAATATGGTTGAGAAACTTACATAATGGTATAACTAGAGGCGTCTGCACATTGACCCAGATGTCGGTATTACCTTCAGTATCATCTTTCGGACGAATATCAAAGGTGATAACCATATCAGGCTCAAATGCATAAGTCTTGCATAGTGCTCGCCATGTTTTGCATCCAAAATAGTTGTAGTCGTCTGAATTGTATAATTTTGCGTGGAAAATATAACCATGCTCGGTCTTCAAGTAAACTTTCTTTACCTCCATAGTATGACTGAAACCTATCTTATCCAATACAAAAACTCTTGCATGGTAGGTGATACGCTAGTACAATAGTAAAAAAATATAAGTTGAAGCAAATGAAGCAGATGTCATGCTTAATTACGAAAAAAGACCTGTCGTTGAGAATTACTGTATCCACTTCGAAGTTCTCGTCTAGCTTGATGCTGAAGCGCCTATCATCATCTAGGAAGATTCCATCGCACAGGCCACACTCGTCTTCGCAGTATTTGCAAATACCGAAATCCTTTTCGTCATCAGACATTTCCTATGTTCATAGTTAAAACATTAATTGAAAATCGATCGAAGACAACTACCAGGATACTCAACACACAAATCCAGGGCACTCAATATTTCCTACATATTCTGGCACAAGTCATGCCAAAATTCACGGAAAAATCCGGCATGACCTTTGCTAAAATAGGACATATCGAGCGCCTGAAATTTGCCGGAACAGAAATGAATCAACACTCCGGCAAAACATAGGCCACTCGGAGGTGTAACCTGCAAACATGACCGGCCACTTGGATATTGAGCAACACAAGATATACATTTCAAAATATCTTATAGGACTCAAATTAGCATGCATTCAATAAGCAAAAGTAAATCATCGCATGCGTCCGTACATCGTCGAATATTATCACTAATACATCCCAAATAGTGTCATACATATAGCATCACTAATACAACTAAAACCCTAGCACACGACGGGTATCGGCGCGGGCGGTGGACACCCACAGAGAAGGAACCATCACGGGATCATAGCTCTCTAGTGAGATCCCTGGAGAACTTGCTAGGTATTGGAGAACCTGTGCTCCAAGAAAACAAGAGCGACGGACGTGCACATCCTCCTCACTGACACGGTGACGCACCACCTCCGTGGGGTCCTTGAGCCTCTGGACCGTCACTGGCCCACGCGACCGCCACCAAAGAAGGTTTGGGTCAACGACAGGCTGGCTCCTCACCAACCTGCGCCCCCCGGTAGGTAGCGCCTCCCAGTACCACCCTGGCGGAGCCCAGTCCCGGACATGGCCCATCTGGTCAAGCAGGTGTCGTCCTCTGCCGACTCGACGACGAGGATGTGGGATAGGCATCGTCCACGTCGATGCGAGAAAATTTGCTTTAACTAAAAAAATAGCAACAAGTTCTTACTAACGAGTTCTATTAATTCAGTTAGTTCTTACTAAAAATAAACTTACTATAAATAAAAATAAACTAATACCTAATTAGTACCTAGTTCTTAATAACTAATTAGTACCTAGGAACTACTGCCCTAATTACCATATAAGTAACTAACTAACTAGCACTAGAAATAGCCTAGGGTTCATACTAACTAGCACTAAATAGCTAGGGTTCATACTAAGCAGAGAAGAGGGATTGGAAGGGGAGAGTGCTTACAGAGGGCGGGGAGAGAGATGGGGTCGGGGGAGACGGCGGCACCGAGGCGCGGCGAGGCGGGGTCGGGGG
>NC_041392.1:409685764-409805261 GCF_002162155.2 Triticum dicoccoides
GGGGGAGACGGCAGCGAGCCGGGGTCGGGGAGACAGCGGCGAGGCGGAGGCGAGGCGGGGTCGGGGGAGACGGCGTCGAGGCGGAGGCGAGGCAGGGTCGGGGGAGATGGTGGCGAGGCGGGGTCGGGGGAGACGGCGGTGAGGCGGAGGCGACAAGGAATAGTAGAGGAGAATTGGGGGAGGAAGCAGAGGAGAGGGAAGCAGGCCGCGCGAGGGGTTAGGTGAAAATAGCTTTAACAGTAGCGTAGGGAGGCAAAACCCACTGCTGCTAAAATCCGTAGTAGCAGCGCTGTTGGTAGAAGGGCGCTACTACTATACCTAGCACGTCGGGAACAGTGTGGCAATTATAGTAGTAGCGCGTTCTGTTCCTGCCACGCTACTGCTAAGCGGGTAACAGTCGCGCCGTTCTAGCAGACGCGCTACTGCTAAGTAGCAGTAGCACCTCATTTTAACAAGTGCTACTGGTAACATTCTGTGTATAAGGTTTTCCCTAGTAGTGTACCTTTCTTCTTCAACAAACTATCGGTTAGTATCGGTTGATCCTAACTTTTTGCTTCTTCACATGATGTTTTCCATTCTTAGAATGTCATTTCATTTTGCTTTGCTTTCTGTTTGAATAGAATACCAAGATCTGAAATTATTAAATGTTAGAGAGTCTTCACATAGTTTCATAATTATTCGACTACTCGTTGATCTTCACTAATATCTTTCGGAGTAGTTTGTCATCTGCTCTAGTGCTTCACTTATATCTTTTAGAGCATGGTGGTAGTTTTATTTTATAGAAATATATGAACTCTCATGCTTCACTTATATCATTTTGAGAGTTTTAAATATCATGGTAATTTGCTTAAAATCCTAATATGCTAGGTATACAAGATTAATAATAAAACTTTCTTATGAACGTGTTGAATACTATGAGAAGTTTGATACTTGATAATTGTTTTGAGATATGGAGATGGTGATATTAGAGTCATGCTAGTTGAGTAGTTGTGAATTTGAGAAATACTTGTGTTGAAGTTTGTGATTCCCGTAGCATGCACGTATGGTGAACCGTTATGTGATGAAGTCGGAGCATGATTTATTTATTGATTGCCTTCCTTATGAGTGGCGGTCGGGGACGAGCGATGGTCTTTTCCTACCAATCTATCCCCCTAGGAGCATGCGCGTAGTACTTTGTTTCGATAACTAATAGATTTTTGCAATAAGTATGTGAGTTCTTTATGACTAATGTTGAGTCCATGGATTATACGCACTCTCATCCTTCCACCATTGCTAGCCTCTCTAGTACCGCGCACCTTTCGCCGGTACCATAAACCCACCATTTACCTTCCTCAAAACAGCCACCATACCTACCTATTATGGCATTTCCATAGCCATTACGAGATATATCGCCATGCAACTTTCCTCCATTCCGTTCATCATGACACGCTTCATCATTGTCATATTGCTTTGCATGATCATGTAGTTGACATCGTATTTGTGGAAAAGCCACCGTCCATAATTCTTTCATACATGTCACTCATGAGTCATTGCACATCCCGGTACACCGCCGGAGGCATTCTTATAGAGTCATACTTTGTTCTAGTATCGAGTTGTATCATTGAGTTGTAAATAAATAGAAGTGTGATGATCATCATTCAATAGAGTATTGTCCCAAATAAAAAAATGTAAGGCCAAATAAAAAAAGGGGAAGGCCAAAAAGAAAGAAAGAGAAAGGCCATAAAAAAGGGAAAGGCCAAATAAAATAATAATATAAAAAGGGGCAATGCTACTATCCTTTTTCCACACTTGTGCTTCAAAGTAGCACCATGTTCTTCATATAGCGAGTCTCATATATTGTGCTTCAAAGTAGCACCATGTTCTTCATATAGAGAGTCTCTTGTTTTGTCACTTTCATATATACTAGTGGGAATCTTTCATTATAGAACTTGGCTTGTATATTCCAATGATGGGCTTCCTCAAAATGCCCTAGGTCATCGTGAGCAAGAAAGTTGGATGCACACCCACTAGTTTCTGTTGTTGAGCTTTCATACATTTATAGCTCTAGTGCATCCGTTGCATGGCAATCCCTACTCACTCACATTGATATCTATTGATGGGCATCCCCATAGCACGTTGATTCGCCTAGTCGATGTGAGACTATCTTCTCCCTTTTTGTCCTCTCCACAACCACCATTCTATTCCACCTATAATGCTATATCCATGGCTCACGCTCATGTATTGCGTGAAGATTGAAAAAGTTTGAGAACATCAAAAGTATGAAACAATTGCTTGGCTTGTCATCGGGGTTGTGCATGATTTAAATATTTTGTGTGGTGAAGATAGAGCATAGACAGACTATATGATTTTGTAGGGATAGCTTTCTTTGGCCATGTTATTTTGAGAAGACATGATTGCCTTGTTAGTATACTTGAAGTATTATCATTTTTATGTCAATATTAAACTTTTGGCTTGAATCTTATGGATCTGAATATTCATACCACAATTAAGAAGAATTACATTGAAATTATGCCAACTAGCATTCCACATCAAAAATTATCTTTTTTATCATTTACCTACTCGAGGACGAGCAGGAATTAAGCTTGGGGATGCTTGATACGTCTCCAACGTATCTATAATTTTTGATTGCTCCATGCTATATTATCTACTATTTTAGGCAATATTGGGCTTTATTATCCACTTTTATATTACTTTTGGGACTAACCTATTAACCGGAGGCCCAGCACAGATTTGTTGTTTTATGCCTATTTCAGTGTTTCGAAGAAAAGGAATATCAACTGGAGTCGAAACGGAACGAAATCAACTGGAGAAGTTATTTTTGGAAGGAAACCTACCGGATAGACTTGGACCCTACGTCGTAAGAGGAAGGAGCAGCTCACGAGGGTAGGGGGCGCGCCCACCCCCTGGGGCGCGCCCCCTGCCTCGTGGCCCCCCCTTCGATCCACCGACGTACTCCTTTCACCCATATATACCCACGTATCCTAAAACTTCCAGACCACACAATAGATCGGGAGTTCCGCCGCCAGAAGCCTCCGTAGCCACCGAAAACCAATCTAGACCCGTTCCAGCACCCTGCAGGAGGGGGCAATTCCTCTCCGGTGGCCATCTTCATCATCCCAGTACTCTCCATGACGAGGAGGGAGTAGTTCTCCCTCGGGGCTGAGGGTATGTACCAGTAGCTATGTGTTTGATCTCTCTCTCTCTCTCTCGTGTTCTTGAGGTGATACGATCTCGATGTATCGCGAGCTTTGCTATTATAGTTGGATCCTATGTTTCTCCTCCCCCTCTTCTCTCTTGTAATGAATGGAGTTTCCCCTTTGAAGTAATCTTATCGGATTGAGTCTTTAAAGATTTGAGAGCACTTGATGTATGTATTGTCGTGGATATTTGTGGTGACAATGGGATATCACGTGATTCACTTGATGTATGTTTTGGTGATCAACTTGCTGGTTCCACCCATGAACCTATGCATAGGGGTTGGCACACGTTTTCATCGTGATTCTCCGGTAGAACTTTGGGGCACTCTTTGAGGTCCTTTGTGTTGGTTGAATAGATGAATCTGAGATTGTGTGATGCATATCGTATAATCATGCCCACGGATACTTGAGGTGACATTGGAGTATCTAGGTGACATTAGGGTTTTGATTGATTTGATTCTTAAGGTGTTATTCTAGTATGAACTCTAGGGCTGTTTGTGATACCTATACGAATAGCCCAACGGATTGATTGGAAAGAATAACTTTGAGGTGGTTTCGTACCCTACCATAATTTCTTCGTTCGTTCTCCGCTATTAGTGACTTTGGAGTGACTCTTTGTTGCATGTTGAGGGATAGTTATGTGATCCAATTATGTTAGTATTGTTGAGGGAACTTACACTAGTGAAAGTATGAACCCTAGGCCTTATTTCCACACATTGCAATACAATTTACGCTCACTTTTATCATTAGTTACCTTGCTGTTTTTATATTTTCAGATTACAAATACCTTTATCTACCATCCATATACCACTTGTATCACCATCTCTTCGCCGAACTAGTGCACCTATACAATTTACCATTGTATTGGGTGTGTTGGGGACACAAGAGACTCTTTGTTATTTGGTTGCAGGGTTGCTTGAGAGAGACCATCTTTATCCTACGCCTCCTACGGATTGATAAACCTTAGGTCATCCACTTGAGGGAAATTTGCTACTGTCCTACAAACCTCTGCACTTGGAGGCCCAACAACGTCTACAAGAAGAAGTTTGTGTAGTAGACATCACTCGACACCTCTTCATCAACGGAACCAGGTGACATTTTCCAAGTTCATTTAGTTGGGAGTGCCCAGGGGGCTGCATTATTCCCAGGCCGCGTGGGTCCATCCCTGTGGCATGTATCCCTTCTTTTCTATGTCTTTAGCTTACCTTGCTAGGGGTGCCCCTCGGGTTGCATCATCCCCAAGCCACTTGGGCCGGACCCAGTGGCACGCATCGTTCATGCATTTACCTGAGCTAGTTTGCCTTCCATGCTTAATCTATCTATGATTATGTGACGCCTCGAGACCGATGCGCTAGGTGTCTTATAGTTATTCACTGTTGTTGCCTTGTCATTCGCTTCCGTGTTGCATCTTGTCATGTCATCATCCGCATTGCATCTGCATGTTTTCAAAACTTGCATTCATCCGGGTCTCCAAGTTCCTTCCGTTGTCCGCTCTCAGCCCAGACACACTTGCACGTGCCCACGGCACGTCCGCAATATTATTTTGTAACTGGCTGGAAAATGTTCTTGGATTGGGATGAAAGTTGGCATGCAGTGTTGTTATAGTGTAGATAGGCCGCCTACCAACTTTCATCGCGTTCGGAGTCCATTTGACGCCCCAACGGACTATAGCGACAGTATAGTTGGTCAAACCGTCGGACGTTTTCGGTCTCCGAAAAATGTTGCCGGGCTTTCCCTCTCTTTCCTCCCTAGACCGTCTACATAGTCCACTACCTACCCCCAGGCCCAACCTAACATCTCTTGCCAGCCCTCGGCTCTCCTCGCGCGTGTGTCCGAAAGCTGTCCCAGACCCGACCCGGGCAGTCGTCACCGTTGGTTTCAGATCATCCCCAAACATCCCTAAAACATCTCCGATTCTTTGTTGGGCTCCCTACCTATTTATTTCTCGACCGTCGGATTGCGATCGGAGGGATGAGGTAGCCCCTACCAAAAATCCATCTTCTATTTATACCAGTCAAACCCTAGTTTTTAGGCTTGTCACATCCATCCTTCCCATCCGCCGCCACCCAACCAACTCCCCTCTACCTCGGGATCTCCCCCGCTCCAAATCAGCAGCCACCACCTTCCCCTCCTCAATTTTTCCACCGAACCAACCAGCCACTCCTCTCGATCCACCAACCGTAGTGACTACAGCCTCCTCTTCGCCTCCGTCCAGTCAGCCACGCCGCCGGCGGACCCGCAGATGAACATCGCCACCCCTTCTCCCTCTCTTTCTCGTACTTCTCTTCCTCTCTCTCACAGAGCATCTTTCTCTCTGTCTCAATGCAGCGCCGCCATGGAGGCTACCTAAAGGAGCACGACCGCCACCTCGCCAGATCCACCGAATACTGCCGGGAATGAAGCCACCCTGCTGGATCTGCGTCCTTACCTTGCGCCTGGTCCGGCCATCATCCTCATCCGCTGGAGGGGTCCGGCGTCCCCCGTTCCAGCGTAGCCGCTGCCGGCCTCGCCTCTGTGCGAGCAAGACGAGCCCCTCCCTCATCGACAGCAGCCCCGAGCTCTCGCGTCGACCCCTCATCCTAGCGCTTGCCGGAGTCCCACCTCGCCGTACCTGCACCGTTGTGCCTCTTCGTCACTCACAGCAGCCCGACCTCCTCTGCATCACGTCTAGACCGCAGCCACCTCCTGCTTCTATCCTCGTTCGAGGGGATGAGACGCGCCTCTGCCATCGAGTGCCGTCTCCGCCTGGATCCGCCAAGTCCCATGTCGCCGGCAGCCATTCCCGCCATCCGTCACTCTGAACCTCGCGCCCCCGTTGTCGTTTCTGTTATTCAGAGAAGAGAGCAGCAGCGCCTCGTCCCGCTCCCCACGTTGAACGCACACGGCCTCGCCTGGGCCACCCCTCTAGCGCCTCCAAAACCGCCCAGCTAGCCCCGCCTCGGCCCAGTCGCACTCTTGCCGCCGTCCTCTCCACCTCATGGGCTGAGCCCCTCTCGTGAGGCCCAATCAGCCTCAGTTTTGGCCCACTTCTGTTTTTTTCCAGTTCAGCGAATTTTCTATTTATCCAGGGTTTTATAGTATTGCAGAAGACCCCCTGTTGTTCATGCATTTAATATCTCACAAACCATGCCTCATATTTCAATGTTTTAAACATGAAACAGGCCTAGAATTTTATCTAGTTTCATAATTTGCAACTTTCATGCAAGTTAAAAATGTTTAAAATGATGTTTGTGTTTATTTTGCTCTAATGCCATGCTAAAATGATTTATTTCATAACTAAAAAACTGTAGCTCCGAATTTAATAAACTTTATATGGAAATGGGGTAGAAAAATGCATAGTTTAACATGGTGGCATTACTTTGCATGTTTAATAACTCTAAAATTGTGTTTAGGGCACAACAGTACCAAATTCAAATATTGCATGTGGGGATTTACCGGAATTGTTGTTTGTTAATTCTGGCCTCATTTAAACTTGCCTAGATAGGTAGTTTTCATATGCTTCACCTCTTGCCATGTTTAACAACATTTATTATTGTTGAGTACCTAACCGGGAGTGAACTAAATAAATGAATGTGGTGCTTCGTCAATATGCAACTCGTTGCATATTGAGCTCCACTTAATTTGTAGTTTTGTTTGTTGCACTTTGCCATGCCTCATCAAACCGGACATGCATCATACTTGATTGTGCATCATGCCATATTTATGTGATGGTTGTTTATTATGTTGCTTGCTTCTTTCCGGGTTGCTTCTCTCGTTAGCTTCAGTTTCATTCCGGAGTTGTGAGGATTCGTTCGACTACGTCCGTCTACTTCTTGGACTTGTTCTTCTTCCTTGCGGGATCTCAGGCAAGATGACCATACCCTCAAAATCACTTTCTATCTTTGCTTGCTAGTTGTTTGTTCTATCGCTATGTCGCGCTACCTACCACTTGTAATATCTTGCCAACCACATTGCCATGTCAAGCCTCTAACCCACCTTCCTAGCAAATCGTTGTTTGGCTATGTTACTGCTTTTTCTCAGCCCCTCTTATAGCGTTGTTAGTTGCAGGTGAAGCTGAAGTTTGTTCCATGTTGGAACATGGTTATGTTGGGATATCACAATATGTCTTATTTAATTAATGCATCTATATACCTGGTAAAGGGTGGAAGGCTCGACCTTATGCCTGGTGTTTTATTGCACTCTTGTCGCCCTAGTTTCCGTCATACCGGTGTTATGTTCCTTGATTTTGCGTTCCTTACGTGGTTGGGTGTTATGGGAACCCCTCGACAGTTCCCTTTGAATAAAACTCCTCCAGCAAGGCCCAACCTTGGTTTTACATTTGCCTAACAATCTATCACCTTCCCTTGGGTTCTGCAGACCCGAGGGTCAACTTTATTTTAATCCCCCGGGCCAGTTCTTCTCTAAGTGTTGGTGTGAACTAGAGCCCCTTGCAGCGCCACCTCGGGGAAACTTGAGGGTTGGTTTTAGTTGTACGGATTGCTCATCCAGTGTTGGCCTGAGAACGAGATATGTGCAGCTCCTATCGGGATTGTCGGCACATCAGGCGGCTTTGCTGGTCTTGTTTTACCATTGTCGAAATGTCTTGTAGCCGGGATTCCGAGACTGATCGGGTCTTCCTGGGAGAAGGAATATCCTTCGTTGACCATGAGAGCTTGTGATGGGCTAAGTTGGGACACCCCTGCAGGGTATAAACTTTCGAGAGCCGTGCCCGCGGTTATGTGGCAGATGGGAATTTGTTAATATACGGTTCTAGAGAACTTGACACCTAACTTAATTAAAATGCATCAACCGCGTGTGTAGCCATGATAGTATCTTTTCAGCAGAGTCCGGGAAGAGAACACGGTCTCGTGTTATGCTTGAACATAAGTAGTTTCAGGATCACTTCTTGATCACTTCTAGTTTCACGACCGTTGCATTGCTTCTCTTCTCGCTCTTATTTGCGTATGTTAGCCACCATATATGTTAGTGCTTGCTGCAGCTCCACCTCATGGGCTGAGCCCCTCTCGTGAAGCCCAATCAGCCTCAGTTTTGGCCCACTTCTGTTTTTTTCCAGTTCAGCGAATTTTCTATTTATCCAGGGTTTTATAGTATTGCAGAAGACCCCCTGTTGTTCATGCATTTAATATCTCACAAACCATGCCTCATATTTCAATGTTTTAAACATGAAACATGCCTAGAATTTTATCTAGTTTCATAATTTGCAACTTTCATGCAAGTTAAAAATGTTTAAAATGATGTTTGTGTTTATTTTGCTCTAATGCCATGCTAAAATGATTTATTTCATAACTAAATAACTGTAGCTACGAATTTAATAAACTTTATGTGGAAATGGGGTAAAAAATGCATAGTTTAACATGGTGGCATTACTTTGCATGTTTAATAACTCTAAAATTGTGTTTAGGGCAAAATAGTACCAAACTCAAATATTGCATGTGGGGATTTACCGGAATTGTTGTTTGTTCATTCCGGCCTCATTTAAACTTGCCTAGATAGGTAGTTTTCATATGCTTCACCTCTTGCCATGTTTAACAACATTTATTATTGTTGAGTACCTAACCGGGAGTGAACTAAATAAATGAATGTGGTGCTTCGTCAATATGCAACTCGTTGCATATTGAGCTCCACTTAATTTGTAGTTTTGTTTGTTGCACTTTGCCATGCCTCATCAAACCGGACATGCATCATACTTGATTGTGCATCATGCCATGTTTATGTGAGGGTTGTTTATTATGTTGCTTGCTTCTTTCCGGGTTGCTTCTCTCGTTAGCTTCGGTTTCATTCCGGAGTTGTGAGGATTCGTTCGACTACGTCCGTCTACTTCTTGGACTCGTTCTTCTTCCTTGCGGGATCTCAGGCAAGATAACCATACCCTCAAAATCACTTTCTATCTTTGCTTGCTAGTTGTTCGTTCTATCGCTATGTCCCGCTACCTACCACTTGTTATATCTTGCCAACCACATTGCCATGTCAAGCCTCTAACCCACCTTCCTAGAAAATCATTGTTTGGCTATGTTACTGCTTTTTCTCAGCCCCTCTTATAGCGTTGTTAGTTGCAGGTGAAGCTGAAGTTTGTTCCATGTTGGAACATGGTTATGTTGGGATATCACAATATGTCTTATTTAATTAATGCATCTATATACCTGGTAAAGGGTGGAAGGCTCGACCTTATGCCTGGTGTTTTATTCCACTCTTGCCGCCCTAGTTTCCGTCATACCGGTGTTATGTTCCTTGATTTTGCGTTCCTTACGTGGTTGGGTGTTATGGGAACCCCTCGACAGTTCCCTTTGAATAAAACTCCTCCAGCAAGGCCCAACCTTGGTTTTACATTTGCCTAACAATCTATCACCTTCCCTTGGGTTCTGCAGACCCGAGGGTCAACTTTATTTTAATCCCCCGGGCCAGTTCTTCTCTAAGTGTTGGTGTGAACTAGAGCCCCTTGCAGCGCCACCTCGGGGAAACTTGAGGGTTGGTTTTAGTTGTACGGATTGCTCATCCAGTGTTGGCCTGAGAACGAGATATGTGCAGCTCCTATCGGGATTGTCGGCACATCAGGCGGCTTTGCTTGTCTTGTTTTACCATTGTCGAAATGTCTTGTAGCCGGGATTCCGAGACTGATCGGGTCTTCCTGGGAGAAGGAATATCCTTCGTTGACCATGAGAGCTTGTGATGGGCTAAGTTGGGACACCCCTGCAGGGTATAAACTTTCGAGAGCCGTGCCCGCGGTTATGTGGCAGATGGGAATTTGTTAATATACGGTTCTAGAGAACTTGACACCTAACTTAATTAAAATGCATCAACCGCGTGTGTAGCCATGATAGTATCTTTTCAGCAGAGTCCGGGAAGAGAACACGGTCTCGTGTTATGCTTGAGCGTAAGTAGTTTCAGGATCACTTCTTGATCACTTCTAGTTTCACGACCGTTGCATTGCTTCTCTTCTCGCTCTTATTTGCGTATGTTAGCCACCATATATGTTAGTGCTTGGTGCAGCTCCACCTCATGGGCTGAGCCCCTCTCGTGAGGCCCAATCAGCCTCAGTTTTGGCCCACTTCTGTTTTTTTCCAGTTCAGCGAATTTTCTATTTATCCAGGGTTTTATAGTATTGCAGAAGACCCCCTGTTGTTCATGCATTTAATATCTCACAAACCATGCCTCATATTTCAATGTTTTAAACATGAAACATGCCTAGAATTTTATCTGGTTTCATAATTTGCAACTTTCATGCAAGTTAAAAATGTTTAAAATGATGTTTGTGTTTATTTTGCTCTAATTCCATGCTAAAATGATTTATTTCATAACTAAATAACTGTAGCTATGAATTTAATAAACTTTATGTGGAAATGGGGTAGAAAAATGCATAGTTTAACATGGTGGCATTACTTTGCATGTTTAATAACTCTAAAATTGTGTTTAGGGCAAAATAGTACCAAACTCAAATATTGCATGTGGGGATTTACCGGAATTGTTGTTCGTTAATTCCGGCCTCATTTAAACTTGCCTAGATAGGTAGTTTTCATATGCTTCACCTCTTGCCATGTTTAACAACATTTATTATTGTTGAGTACCTAACCGGGAGTGAACTAAATAAATGAATGTGGTGCTTCGTCAATATGCAACTCATTGCATATTGAGCTCCACTTAATTTGTAGTTTTGTTTGTTGCACTTTTCCATGCCTCATCAAACCGGACATGCATCATACTTGATTGTGCATCATGCCATGTTTATGTGAGGGTTGTTTATTATGTTGCTTGCTTCTTTCCGGGTTGCTTCTCTCGTTAGCTTCGGTTTCATTCCGGAGTTGTGAGGATTCGTTCGACTACGTCCGTCTACTTCTTGGACTCGTTCTTCTTCCTTGCGGGATCTCAGGCAAGATAACCATACCCTCAAAATCACTTTCTATCTTTGCTTGCTAGTTGTTCGTTCTATCGCTATGTCCCGCTACCTACCACCTGTTATATCTTGCCAACCACATTGCCATGTCAAGCCTCTAACCCACCTTCCTAGCAAATCGTTGTTTGGCTATGTTACTGCTTTTTCTCAGCCCCTCTTATAGCGTTGTTAGTTGCAGGTGAAGCTGAAGTTTGTTCCATGTTGGAACATGGTTATGTTGGGATATCACAATATGTCTTATTTAATTAATGCATCTATATACCTGGTAAAGGGTGGAAGGCTCGACCTTATGCCTGGTGTTTTATTCCACTCTTGCCGCCCTAGTTTCCGTCATACCGGTGTTATGTTCCTTGATTTTGCGTTCCTTACGTGGTTGGGTGTTATGGGAACCCCTCGACAGTTCCCTTCGAATAAAACTCCTCCAGCAAGGCCCAACCTTGGTTTTACATTTGCCTAACAATCTATCACCTTCCCTTGGGTTCTGCAGACCCGAGGGTCAACTTTATTTTAATCCCCCGGGCCAGTTCTTCTCTAAGTGTTGGTGTGAACTAGAGCCCCTTGCAGCGCCACCTCGGGGAAACTTGAGGGTTGGTTTTAGTTGTACGGATTGCTCATCCAGTGTTGGCCTGAGAACGAGATATGTGCAGCTCCTATCGGGATTGTCAGCACATCAGGCGGCTTTGCTGGTCTTGTTTTACCATTGTCGAAATGTCTTGTAGCCGGGATTCCGAGACTGATCGGGTCTTCCTGGGAGAAGGAATATCCTTCGTTGACCATGAGAGCTTGTGATGGGCTAAGTTGGCACACCCCTGCAGGGTATAAACTTTCGAGAGCCGTGCCCGCGGTTATGTGGTAGATGGGAATTTGTTAATATACGGTTCTAGAGAACTTGACACCTAACTTAATTAAAATGCATCAACCGCGTGTGTAGCCATGATAGTATCTTTTCAGCAGAGTCCGGGAAGAGAACACGGTCTCGTGTTATGCTTGAACGTAAGTAGTTTCAGGATCACTTCTTGATCACTTCTAGTTTCACGACCGTTGCATTGCTTCTCTTCTCGCTCTTATTTGCGTATGTTAGCCACCATATATGTTAGTGCTTGGTGCAGCTCCACCTCATGGGCTGAGCCCCTCTCGTGAGGCCCAATCAGCCTCAGTTTTGGCCCACTTCTGTTTTTTTCCAGTTCAACAAATTTTCTATTTATCCAGGGTTTTATAGTATTGCAGAAGACCCCTTGTTGTTCATGCATTTAATATCTCACAAACCATGCCTCATATTTCAATGTTTTAAACATGAAACATGCCTAGAATTTTATCTAGTTTCATAATTTGCAACTTTCATGCAAGTTAAAAATGTTTAAAATGATGTTTGCGTTTATTTTGCTCTAATGCCATGCTAAAATGATTTATTTCATAACTAAATAAGTGTAGCTACGAATTTAAAAAACTTTATGTGGAAATGGGGTAGAAAAATGCATAGTTTAACATGGTGGCATTACTTTGCATGTTTAATAATTCTAAAATTGTGTTTAGGGAAAAATAGTACCAAACTCAAATATTGCATGTGGGGATTTACCGGAATTGTTGTTCGTTAATTCCGGCCTCATTTAAACTTGCCTAGATAGGTAGTTTTCATATGCTTCACCTCTTGCCATGTTTAACAACATTTATTATTGTTGAGTACCTAACCGGGAGTGAACTAAATTAATGAATGTGGTGCTTCGTCAATATGCAACTCGTTGCATATTGAGCTCCACTTAATTTGTAGTTTTGTTTGTTGCACTTTGCCATGCCTCATCAAACCGGACATGCATCATACTTGATTGTGCATCATGCCATGTTTATGTGATGGTTGTTTATTATGTTGCTTGCTTCTTTCCGGGTTGCTTCTCTCGTTAGCTTCGGTTTCATTCCGGAGTTGTGAGGATTCGTTCGACTACGTCCGTCTACTTCTTTGACTCGTTCTTCTTCCTTGCGGGATCTCAGGCAAGATAACCATACCCTCAAAATCACTTTCTATCTTTGCTTGCTAGTTGTTCGTTCTATCGCTATGTCACGCTACCTACCACTTGTTATATCTTGCCAACCACATTGCCATGTCAAGCCTCTAACCCACCTTCCTAGCAAATCGTTGTTTGGCTATGTTACCACTGTTTCTCAGCCCCTCTTATAGCGTTGTTAGTTGCAGGTGAAGCTGAAGTTTGTTCCATGTTGGAACATGGTTATGTTGGGATATCACAATATGTCTTATTTAAGTAATGCATCTATATACTTGGTAAAGGGTGGACGGCTCGACCTTATGCCTGATGTTTTGTTCCACTCTTACCGCCCTAGTTTCCGTCATACCGGTGTTATGTTCCTTGATTTTGTGTTCCTTACGTGGTTGCGTGTTATGGGAACCCCTTGACTGTTCCCTTTGAATAAAACTCCTCCAGCAAGGCCCAACCTTTGTTTTACATTTGCCTAACAACCTATCACCTTCCCTTGGGTTCTGCAGATCCGAGGGTCAACTTTATTTTAATCCCCCGGGCCAGTTCTTCTCTAAGTGTTGGTGTGAACTAGAGCCCCTTGCAGCGCCACCTCTGGGAAACTTGAGGGTTGGTTTTAGTTGTACGGATTGCTCATCCAGTGTTGGCCTAAGAACGAGATATGTGCAGCTCCTATCGGGATTGTCGGCACATCAGGCGGCTTTGCTGGTCTTGTTTTACCATTGTCGAAATGTCTTGCAACCAGGATTCCGAGACTGATCGGGTCTTCCTGGGAGAAGGAATATCCTTTATTGACCATGAGATCTTGTGATGGGCTAAGTTGGGACACCCCTGCAGGATATAAACTTTCGAGAGCTGTGCCTGCGGTTATGTGGCAGATGGTATTTTGTTAATATCCGGTTGTAGAGAACTTGACACCTAACTAAAATTAAAATGAATCAACCGCGTGTGTAGCCACGATGGTCTCTTTTCGGTGGAGTCCGGGAAGAGAACACAGTCTCGTGTTATGCTTGAACCTAAGTAGTTTCAGGATCACTTCTTGATCACTTCTAGTTTCACGACCGTTGCATTGCTTCTCTTCTCGCTCTTATTTGCGTATGTTAGCCACCATATATGTTAGTGCTTGGTGCAGCTCCACCTCATGGGCTGAGCCCCTCTCGTGAGGCCCAATCAGCCTCAGTTTTGGCCCACTTCTGTTTTTTTCCAGTTCAGCGAATTTTCTATTTATCCAGGGTTTTATAGTATTGCAGAAGACCCCTTGTTGTTCATGCATTTAATATCTCACAAACCATGCCTCATATTTCAATGTTATAAACATGAAACATGCCTAGAATTTTATCTAGTTTCATAATTTGCAACTTTCATGCAAGTTAAAAATGTTTAAAATGATGTTTGTGTTTATTTTGCTCTAATGCCATGCTAAAATGATTTATTTCATAACTAAATAACTGTAGCTACGAATTTAATAAACTTTATGTGGAAATGGGGTAGAAAAATGCATAGTTTAACATGGTGGCATTACTTTGCATGTTTAATAACTCTAAAATTGTGTTTAGGGCAAAATAGTACCAAACTCAAATATTGCATGTGGGGATTTACCGGAATTGTTGTTCGTTAATTCCGGCCTCATTTAAACTTGCCTAGATAGGTAGTTTTCATATGCTTCACCTCTTGCCATGTTTAACAACATTTATTATTGTTGAGTACCTAACCGGGAGTGAACTAAATAAATGAATGTGGTGCTTCGTCAATATGCAACTCGTTGCATATTGAGCTCCACTTAATTTGTAGTTTTGTTTGTTGCACTTTGCCATGCCTCATCAAACCGGACATGCATCATACTTGATTGTGCATCATGCCATGTTTATGTGATGGTTGTTTATTATGTTGCTTGCTTCTTTCCGGGTTGCTTCTCTCGTTAGCTTCGGTTTCATTCCGGAGTTGTGAGGATTCGTTCGACTACGTCCGTCTACTTCTTGGACTCGTTCTTCTTCCTTGCGGGATCTCAGGCAAGATAACCATACCCTCAAAATCACTTTCTATCTTTGCTTGCTAGTTGTTCGTTCTATCGCTATGTCACGCTACCTACCACTTGTTATATCTTGCCAACCACATTGCCATGTCAAGCCTCTAACCCACCTTCCTAGCAAATCGTTGTTTGGCTATGTTACCACTGTTTCTCAGCCCCTCTTATAGCGTTGTTAGTTGCAGGTGAAGCTGAAGTTTGTTCCATGTTGGAACATGGTTATGTTGGGATATCACAATATGTCTTATTTAAGTAATGCATCTATATACTTGGTAAAGGGTGGACGGCTCGACCTTATGCCTGATGTTTTGTTCCACTCTTACCGCCCTAGTTTCTGTCATACCGGTGTTATGTTCCTTGATTTTGTGTTCCTTACGTGGTTGCGTGTTATGGGAACCCCTTGACTGTTCCCTTTGAATAAAACTCCTCCAGCAAGGCCCAACCTTTGTTTTACATTTGCCTAACAACCTATCACCTTCCCTTGGGTTCTGCAGACCCGAGGGTCAACTTTATTTTAACCCCCCGGGCCAGTTCTTCTCTAAGTGTTGGTGTGAACTAGAGCCCCTTGCAGCACCACCTCTGGGAAACTTGAGGGTTGGTTTTAGTTGTACGGATTGCTCATCCAGTGTTGGCCTAAGAACGAGATATGTGCAGCTCCTATCGGGATTGTCGGCACATCAGGCGGCTTTGCTGGTCTTGTTTTACCATTGTCGAAATGTCTTGCAACCAGGATTCCGAGACTGATCGGGTCTTCCTGGGAGAAGGAATATCCTTTATTGACCATGAGATCTTGTGATGGGCTAAGTTGGGACACCCCTGCAGGATATAAACTTTCGAGAGCTGTGCCTGCGGTTATGTGGCAGATGGTATTTTGTTAATATCCGGTTGTAGAGAACTTGACACCTAACTAAAATTAAAATGAATCAACCGCGTGTGTAGCCACGATGGTCTCTTTTCGGTGGAGTCCGGGAAGAGAACACAATCTCGTGTTATGCTTGAACCTAAGTAGTTTCAGGATCACTTCTTGATCACTTCTAGCTTCACGACCGTTGCATTGCTTCTCTTCTCGCTCTTATTTGCGTATGTTAGCCACCATATATGCTTAGTGCTTGCTGCAGCTCCACCTCATTACCTTACCCTACCCATAATCTTAAATATTCTTGATCTCACGGGTGTGAGATTGCTGAGTCCTCATGACTCACACATACTTCCAAACAGTTGTAGGTGCCGATGATACTAGTGCAGGTGACGCAACCGAGATCAAGTGGGAGCTCGATGAAGATCTTGATTGTTGTTTTGTGTCTTTTCCGGTTGATCAGTAGTGAAGCCCAGTTGGGACGATCAGGGATCTAGCATTTGGGGTTGTCTTCTTTTATTTTGGTTCCGTAGTCGGACCTTAATTGTACTCTGGATGATGTATGCTTAACTTGTATTTGTGTGAAGTGGTGATTGTAAGCCAACTATTTATCCCTTTCTTATTCAGTACATTGGATTGTGTGAAGATTACCCCTCTTGCGACAAAACCTACCATGTGGCTATGCCTCTAAGTCGTGCCCCGACACGTGGGAGATATAGCCGCATCGTGGGTGTTACAAGTTGGTAATCATAGCCATCCCCGATTTAGGAGCCCCCTGCTTGATCGAATCGTTGACATTGTTGAGTCTAGAACAAAATGTTTTGAGTCTTAGGATTATATATATCGGAGAGTAGGATTCTTTTTACTCCTCAGTCCCTTCGTCGCTCTGGTGAGGTGTCCTAACGTAGAAGTTTTGACTCTCTCCTCAAATTCCATGAAAAAAATTAGGATCACGCGGGTATATTGGAATCATTCCGATAGTCTTGTGACGAGAACATTGTTCTTGGTACCTCCTGACATTTAGGGGTTGTGGCAGTGTCTCAGGGAGTTGAGCTCCGAGGTGTTGTCATCACAATTTTATCATTGCAGTTCTGGAATACATGAGTTCGCCGACATCGAAAATCTCTTTTATGCAGTTGTTGGTGAGATAACCTCGACGCTACCCAGTACTGGGGCAGGAGTTCGGGAGTATTGCCATAACTCGTATAACGGATGCTTTTCGAAGGTTGAGGTACACAATTCCGAAGGTTTCTTGGTTATGTGTTGAAGGATGGATACAGCTGGATGTAGGGATTGTTAGTTTGGATGAGATATTATGCTTCCCCTGTATCCCCAAACACCCGATTGCATAACTAGAAAGTTTCGGGAGTTTATAAGTGGGAATTCAAGTACCTCCTAGAATATCTTTCCGATAAATGCATGATAAGGGATTGGGTAAATCTCTATCATATATTTGTTTCCGGCTTATTTTGGAAGCCAATCCTTTGTTTTGTTTTGAGTTGTGGTATTCGAGTTGCTTCAGTGTCAAATGTGGATTCCATACCTTTTCCAAACAGTGTTCTCATATTTCTATGGGAATATTAATCCTTCTTGATCATCGAGGTTGTAATGTTAATTCTTTCCATCTGGCATGTTTCTCTTCATGTGGATCGGATCATTTCAACATTCATGAGAGCAAATTTCAGTTCTTCTCAACACTGTTCGTTTCATTCGTCCCAAGCTGCCTTCTGTTTTCTCGCCCTCCCACCCTTTTACTTTAAGGAATCATATTTCTAAATCAACTATCCATTTTATTCATGTGAAGTCTCTTCATCTTTTTCTTTCAAGTTTCGATCCGGTGAATTATCGTGGAGATGCTAAAGAAGCTTCAAGTTTATTATTCTTCGTTCTCTTTTCTTCTACGGTGGATCCAATTCAAGCTTTGTCGATCATATCTTTTCCTTGTTTAAAATGCTTTCTAATGCCGATGCACCTCTTAATCATTCACTTCTTGCTATTCATTTGTTCTAGAGTGCTGAAGATATCTCAGAAGGCTCGTCTTTTCATTCAAGATCGGTTCAACCTATTTCGAGGTTGTTATCTCATTCAGGTCATTAATTCAACAAGTGCAATCTCCCTTTCAAATAACCGTTCGATGGTGTATCTTTTGAGTGGGCCCTAACCCACAGATCTTTTTCCAAGATCTTACCTGACTCTTTTCTTTTTCCGAAGCTATTCTCAAATTCATTTGAAAGTTTGACAAAAGAATGAATTGTCATCAGTAAAATGTGTTTCTCCAAGATCTTCAAATTCTTTTCATTGTTGGCTCAACCTCTTTGCTTTTCATTCTCCCAGGGTGTCTCATCAATTATCATGGTGGTGTTTCCCGTCGTCATTCTTGGATTTTGAAGACCGAAGAAGAGTTTCTCTTAAATCTTACCCGTTCTCTCAAGACTCGTGGTTCTAGCTTCATGCCATCCTCTCATAATTGTTTGCGACTATGAGAATTCTTTTCATCCATCCAAGCATTTCAGGAGTCTTTCCTGTTTGTTTCTCCGAAGGCCATCATTTCGGGTTTATTCATTCCACCTTTCAGCTCTCGTTCTCCAAATCTTACCGGTGCATCGCTCAAACATCCTCTAATCAGTTCATGATCTCTTTGTTCACTTGTATCTAAATTCACTCAAGCATCTTCATTCATTTGCTAATTCTTCCCGGTGTTTATTTATATTTTCTTTGTTCATTTTCAATTCTTACGGTGGTTCTTCCAAGATTCTTCTTACTTCGTTTATCATATCAATATATTCGTTGTTTCAATCCTTCCAGTGGTTCGTCCAAGACTTCTTCAAGTTTGCGCCATATCTCTCTTAGTCCTTTCTACGAGAATAAGGAGTATGCCAAATCCGTTGCTTGTCATCGATTTAAATTGGTGAAGGATATGCATAATGTAATTCTTCTTCTTCTTTCACACAAGTGATTAATTCCTTCCTTCGGAGTTTGTTCATGATGAATAAATTCTTAGTTTCAAGTTGCTTCATCTTTTCTTTTCCCAGAGTTCCAAGCTCTCTCAATTATATCACCATGAAGATTCACCTAAATCATTGCAAGTCTTCACCTCGTGTTTTCAACTTCTCTTTCTTTTCGTTATCCTTTTATTACCGGGGTTCTTCATAGAGGCTCTACACGATGGTTCGTCAAGGATTCTTTTCATTCTTCTATTGTTCTTCAAGATTTCTCTCGAAGTTATGATCCGCCAAGCTATACTCAAAAATAAACATGGTGCTCAACACATGTTTTGTTTTGAGGACTTTAAGCATTATTCTTCTTGCATTTTGAAGTGCAATTTGTTTTACCTTATCATTTGAGGTGGTGTTATGTCATTCTTGAAAATTTGAGTTCGTGTTTCATGATTCACATGTTGTCGAGAATGAGATATTTTAAATCCACCAATCTCTTCGTTGGAGGTATCTTGGGTTATATTTCACCTAAAGCTTTCCCTAAGGATTGTTTCTATTTATGGTGCTTATAAATGACCCAAGTTCTTCATTTATCCTCCTGGTGAAATAAGTTTTTCATCTCCTTGTTGATATCAATCCAATCCATTTTTTCCGTTAGTGGCAGAATTTCACCTCATAATTTTGGGATGTTTTCCATAAGCCCACAATAAGCTTGTTATTTTCGTTGGTGGTTTTTCAACAGCTCCGTTATAACCTTCTTGGAAGGGTGTTTTCCAAGATCATTTGTGGTAGAAGTTGTCATTTTCTTCTCAATTCTTTCCTTTCCAATGACCCAACTTCTATTCTTTCGTTCCGGAGGCATTGTGATGTTGCTCTCTTCACCCATCATCCCATTGTTGTCAAAGATCATGTTCTTTCCTTTTGCTTATCCATTCAACTGGAGTGTCGTGTCCTCTTTTCAAGTATTCTCTCATCTTGTCAAGTTCATGTTCAATTCCTTCCATTTACAGTCAGAGAGCTATCCAAATTATACCATTCTTATTCCTTCTCTATCTTGTTTCAACCAGACTGTTGTCGTAATTGATCTTTATCGTTGCTTGTACATCTCGTTTCTACCGGAGTGCTTGCATGTACTTCTTGTCCATTGCAACCCTTTTTCTTATGTCTTTCAACCTACAAGGTTCTAGCAATGTTCCTTGTTCCTCTTTTCTAACGGAGTGTTTTCAACTTCGTTAATCTCCGTTGTATTCTTTTTTTCAATTGTTTAACCTCTCAAGGTTCTTTGGTTTCACTCATTCGTTAAAGAAGCAGTTTAGTTTTACCTCTTCTCTTCCTCTTCCGTTTTTCTTGCCATCCTAGATCTTGGGACGAGATCCTCTTGTAGTGGTGGAGTGTTGTGACTCCCCGAGAGCGATGCGCCAGGCGTCTTCCTGTTATTCGCTATTGTTGCCTTGTCATTCACTTGCATGTTGCATCTTGCCCTGTCATCATCCACATTGCATTTGCATGTTTTTGAAACTTTCATTCGTCCGGGTCTCCCAGTTCCTTCCGTTGTCCGTTTTGAGCCCAGACACACATGCACACGCCCAAAATATTATTTTATAAGTGGCTTGAAAATGTTCCCGGAATGGGATGAAAGTTGGCATGCGGTGTTGTTATAGTGTAGATAGGTCGCCTGCCAAGTTTCATCGCGTTCGGAGTCTGTTTGAGACCACAACGGATAACTATAGTGACAGTATAGTCAGCCAAACTGTCGGACATTTTCGGTCTTCGAAAACTGTTGCCGGAATTTCCCTCTCTTTCCTCCCTGGACCGTCTAAACAGTCCACTACCTACCGCAAGGCCCAACCTAACCTCTCTCGCTAGCCCGTAGCACTCCTCGTGCGCGCGTTCGAAAGCTGTCCCGGACCTGACCCGGGCAGTTGTCACCGTTGGTTTAGGATCATCCCCAAACATCCCCAAAACATCTCTGATTCTTTGTTGGGCTCCCTACCTATTTATTTCTTGACCATCCGATTGCGATCGGAGGGACGAGGTAGCCCCTACCCAAAAATCCATTTGCTATTTATACCAGTCAAATCCTAGCTTTTAGGCTTGTCACATCCATCCTTCCCATCGGCTGCCACCCGACCAACTCCCCTCTTCCTCGGGATCTCCCCCTGTCGGTGTCAAGACCGGCGGATCTCGGGTAGGGGGTCCCGAACTGTGCATCTAGGCCGGATGGTAACATGAGGCAAGGGACACGAAGTTTTACCCAGGTTCGGGCCCTCTTGATGGAGGTAAAACCCTACGTCCTGCTTGATTAATATTGATGATATGGGTAGTGTAAGAGTAGATCTACCACGAGATCGGAGAGGCTAAACCCTAGAAGCTAGCCTATGGTATGATTGTTCTGTATGTTGTCCTACGGACTAAAACCCTCCGATTTATATAGACACCGGAGAGGGTTAGGGTTACACAAAGTCGGTTACAATGGTAGGAGATCCACATATCCGTATCGCCAAGCTTGCCTTCCACGCCAAGGAAAGTCCCACCCGGACACAGGACGAAGTCTTCAATCTTGTATCTTCATAGTCCAGGAGTCCGGCTGAAGGTATAGTCCGGCCATCCGGACACCCCTAATCCAGGACTCCCTCAGTAGCCCCTGAACCAGGCTTCAATGACGACGAGTCCGGCGCGCAGATTGTCTTCGGCATTGCAAGGCGGGTTCCTCCTCCAAGTACTTCATAGAAGATTTTGAACACAAAGATAGTGTCCGGCTCTGCAAAATAAGTTTCCACATATTGCCATAGAGAGAATAATATTTACACAAATCTAATCTGCTGACGTATTTCGTAGTGTGACATCACACCACGGCCAAGCCTTTATTCGAATCGTTTTATTGTCCCACCTCAGCGTGTCATGCGAGGCGGTTTCCTTAGCACGTCTTGTCGAAGCAGAGATCGTGTCCCCTTATTCCGGGATTCTCATCAATACGGGCGTGGGTAACCCAACTACGCCATTGATTACGACGCTTGGAGATAACCGAGTTTTACCAGGCTGGTGGGGACATGTAGTTGCGTCCACCCATATAAGGGGATAAGGATCCACCTTTTCACCTACGCCTTCTTCCTCCTTTGACTATCCATTTTCGCGCACTCGAGCTCCAGCGCCCAAGTCCGCACTCCCCACCTCAACCTTCTCCAGCCATGTCCGGAGCGGGAGGCAAGTGGATGGTCTCCTCCGTCACGGAGGGACACATCAAAAAACTGAGGAAGGCCGGATACTTTTCTAACGACATCGCGTACCGGCTTCCCGAAGAGGGGCAGCTCCTCCCCACCCCAAGGCCCCATGATAGGGTAGTGTTCCTTTCCCACTTCCTCCGCGGACTGGGCTTTCCTATCCACCCATTCGTCCGAGGACTCATGTTCTACTACGGCCTTGATTTCCATGATCTGTCCCCGAACTTCATCCTCAACATCTCGGTGTTTATCGTCGTGTGCGAGGCTTTCCTCCGCATCCGCCCCCATTTCGGCCTATGGCTCAAGACTTTCAATGTCAAGCCGAAGGTGGTGCGCGGAAACCAGGCGGAGTGCGGAGGTGCCATGGTGGGCAAGATGCCCAACGTCTTATGGCTCGAGGGCTCCTTTGTGGAGACCCTGAAGGGGTGGCAATCGGGGTGGTTTTACATCACCGAGCCGCGCGGCCCTGAGTGGGTCGCAGCCCCCGAGTTCCGGTCCAGACCCCCAACGCGGCTCACGTCCTGGAAAGAGACGGGCCTGTCGTGGGGCAGCAAAGGAGAGGTGACTGGACTGCAAACATGCATCCAAACCCTAGTGAACAAGCAGCTCAAGCTTGTCAACGTAGTCTAGGTTATGCTCGTCCGTCGGATCCTCCCGTGTCAACAACGTGCCTTCAATCTGTGGGAGTTCAACCCGGCGCAGCACCGAACTCTAAGCAGGCTCTTCGACACGACGTACAAAGATGCCTGGAAGGTGCTTTTCAATGGCGCCGAGGCTCCCGCATCCGCTACCGAGGATCACGGATTCAGCGCGCAGCGTCACGCTAGCACGATAAGTTGTTTGTACCTTTTACAGGGTATTAGTTTTTCATAGTTTAACTCTATACGGGATCTAAGCTCCCTTACCTTCGACAGGATTGGCAGGCGAAGTCCGGACAGATCAACTATCCGGCTCCTTTGCCCGAAGACCCAGCCGATGTCCGCTTGGTGAAGCTGCTGGTTCCGGCACCTTATGTGGTGCCGGAGAAGAAGGCCACGAAGAAGGCCACGGGGACTCGAAAAAGTGCCCGGCGCTAGGAGGTGTCGGGTTCATCATCCGACGGCTCCAAGGCGCATTCCTCCCGTGAAGACGAGGAGGAGGAAGAAGAGACCTTTCCCCCTCCAGCGGGGGGAGAGAAGAAAAGGAAGGCCGCCCTCACTAGGGAGGCCGAAGGGTCCAAGAACGGGAAAACCCTTCATCTGAACTACTCCACCAACGCCAACGACGGCGGAGAGGAGTGGCCGCTCAGGGCCAAGCCCCTGGCGAAATCGTAAGTATCCGGATACCAGAGTAATTCATAGTATTCCTTTATTGCACAACTTTCCCTTATGTCGAATATGATTATGCAGCCCACCCAAAGACCGGCTCGACGCATCATCGAGCGGTTCACTGGAGGCGCCGGACAATCTTTTGGAGGTGCTCAAACGTGCCTCCATCGACGAGGAGCACCGCACCATTATGAGTGCGGTGGTCCAGAAGGTTCAGTCCGCCAAGAGCGAACTGACTGAAGCTTGTGCTAGCCTTTTAACAGGCTTTGAGGTAAGTAAAGAATGTGTAAATAATATTGCCGCATAGACAGTAGCCCCTGATGCTTTGTTTGGTGTTCGGGAAGAAAAGCCGAATAGAGGATCAAATAAAATTCGCAGGAGTCTAACAAAAGGAGTCAATATGCGTATGCAGGCTTCTCTGCTGGCGTCCGCCGCACTGACCGCGGAAGTGGACATGCTAAAGCAGAACCTCAAGCAGTCCGAGCAAGAGCTCGGGCGTGCCAAGAAGCAGCTCGAGGACAAGGAAGGTAAGAAATACCTTGTTTAAATATATATATAAAAAAGTGCAATTGCAAAAAAATGATAGGATTATCGTGGCTATTGTAGGGGCCACGTCTGAGGTGGCGACCCTTAAGCAAGCGTTGTGCGAGGCCGAGAATAGGGAGGCCACGGAGCGCACCGAGCGGGAGAAGTATGAGGCCCAGGTTGGCAAGCTGCGGCAAGAGCCCCAGGCTCTCATGAAAAAAACATGAGAGTTTGGAGCTTGACTCAAAGACGCGAGCGTCCGAGCTCGCAGTGGCTATTGAAAATGCCAAGTCTGCCAAGGCCGAATCCCAGAAGACCCTCCAGGAGTTGGATGCGGTGAAAAAGATAGCGGCGGGTAAGGCATTCTTTATGCAAAGGAAACACATAAACGTGAGTTACTTATTACTTGCCCGAATCCGGAGCTCTCTAGGAGCGTTCGCAGATCTTCCCCATAGCGTGTCTGATGCCGCCGCATTCTATCGAGCCGAGGAGGGTAGCTCGACAGAGAAGGTGTTCTGGTCTTAGTATGCTGAGGCCGGACACCCCATGCCCCTGAGCGACCTGCTGAAGCAACTGGTCGAGCTCCACAAGGCGGCCGAACAGGCCATGAAGGGCCTCATAGTTCGGCTGTGGCCTGGAGAGGCTCTGCCTGGGAGCTATTTCGGGCTAGTACGGCGGCTGGTGGGGGCCTGTCCAAGGGTCGAAGTCATCAAGTGCTCCGTCTGCATTGAAGGTGCCCGTAGGGCCCTTGCCCGTGCTAAGGTGCACTGGGGTAAGCTGGATGCTGAGAAGCTTGTGAAGGACGGGCCACCACCGGGGAAAGAGCATCGCAAGCCCGAGAATTATTATAAGGATGTTCTGAAGGGTGCCCGCCTTATGGCGGATGAATGTTCCAGGGATGTAATTTTTGAGTAAAACTCGCTCGTTTTGTCCTGTGCGCTGAAAACTTGTTCATATGCGCTAAGCAATGCTGTTGGAATTTAAAATATTACCTTATGTGCGGTTGTTTATCAATTCTGAGAGATGGCGAGTCATCGGCTTCTACCCCCGTGCCGCTAGTGCTGGAGTGTTCGGGGATAATCCTGAGCGCTCTTTTTCCCATGTTTGGGTCCTTCGAGGGAGGCGCTCAGCACAACGAACAAGGCAATCAGACTATAATGCGTGAACACTCTGACTTAGCCATAGAATTCTATAATTTTAAATTTCGGCGAAGCCCTTGGTATTCGGAAGAACGAGTTCGGGGCGCTATCCACGCCTTGGCCGGATAGAGCTGACTCCTCGCTCTAAGCGGCATAAGTCTTTAGGGACTCGAAAAACCTCTCGAACAGCGACCAGCTCTCACTTTATCATGATAGTCAGTTTTAGCTTTCTCTACTGAGGTGCTCGACCTAGCTCAACTGGGGCACAATCGCAGTAGTTCTCCTAGTGCTACCTTAGCCGACATAGCGGAACGTAAGGCACCAAAACATAGGAGCCGGGCAAACCCAACTATTGACCCAAGATATGATTCGGAGCCGATGCATATAATGCTATAAGTTCGGGGTGCCGCACTTGTTAAAGTGTTCGGACTTCTCACACCATATTGAGGGGTACTAAAGCCCCTGGCATATTTTGGCCGTACCAAAGTGTACGGGTGCAACATGTCGTTAAGGAACATATATTTGTAAAAAAAGAGTAATGCAAAAATAGACAAAAGCTATGCATTGTTTATTAAAAAGGGGCTGCGATCAAAGCAGAACGATACAAATAATGCGATAAGCAAAAGGTTGGACTATTTAACATGTCCGTTCTAGGGGCAGGCTGCGGAATGGTATGCGAAACAGGTATACTGCTCGTGATAGAGACCACCTGGGAGTTCCGTAATGCGGCATGGCTTGTCTGCTTCCCTGGTTCTTGCACCGTTTGTGCAGCAATTGAACTGCCGAACAGGCCTTCCGAAGAATGGAGTCCTGAAAGTAAGAGAAAATTAAAAAAAATCGGCAGACCCTGGTGCGGTTTAAGCCATGTTTTGGGCGTGCCGTGATGGTGCCCCTCCCCTTTTACCCATGGTATTTCTAGAGCGTAGTTATGTACGCGAAGCACTGGTGTCGCATTTTTGCGAGGGCTGGGGTTGGGGCCGCATTGCTACGCCTGCTCGGAACGTGCCAGGCGGTCTTGTTGTAGGTTACTCCGGGCGCGCTTGACGGTGTCCGGACGTTTGATGGCCGGACTGGAGAACTTCCTGGAGAGGCTGCTTTGTACTTCCGCTGCAAGGGCCGCCGTGTGCTCCTCCGTTCGGAGGGAGCGTTCGGTGTTTCCATTGACCGTAATTACTCCTCGAGGGCCTGGCATCTTGAGCTTAAGGTTTGCGTAGTGCGGTACCGTATTGAACTTGGCGAATGCGGTTCGCCTGAGCAGTGCGTGATAGCCACTGCGGAATGGGACTATGTCGAAGATTAACTCCTCGCTTCGGAAATTATCCGGAGATCCGAAGACCACTTCCAGTGTGACTGAGCCTGTACAGTTGGCCTCTACACCTGGTATTACACCTTTAAAGGTCGTTTTGGTGGGCTTAATCCTCGAGGGATCTATGCCCATTTTCCGCACTGTATCCTGGTAAAGCAGGTTCAGGCTGCTGTCGCCGTCCATAAGGACTCTAGTGAGATGAAATTCGTCAATAATTGGGTCTAGAACCAATGCGGCGAATCCGCCATGACGGGTGCTAGTGGGTTGGTCCCTTCGATCAAAGGTGATCGGGCAGGAGGACCATGGGTTGAACTTTGGGGCGACTGGCTCTACCGCGTATACGTCCCTTAACGCACGCTTCCGCTCCCTCTTGGGGATGTGGGTTGCGTATATCATGTTCACCATCCGCACTTATGGGGGAAAACCCTTCTGCCCATTGTTGTTCGGCGGCCGGGGCTCTTCGTCGTCATCGCTATGCAGCCCCGTGTCTTTATTTTCGACATTTAACTTGCCTGCCTGCTTGAACACCCAACAATCCCTGTTGGTGTGATTGGCCGGCTTTTCGGGGGTGCCATGTATCTGGCACAAGCGGTCGAGTATTTGGTCCAAACTGGACGGGCCGCTAGGATTTCTTTTGAATGGCTTTTTCTGCTGACCAGTTTTATAGCCTCTAAATCCGGCATTAACTGTCGTATCCTCAGCATTGTCGCCGTTAATGCGGCGCTTCTGCTTGTTGCGACGCTACCTGCCACTACTGTCCCTGGTATCCGAATTACTAGTGTTCTTGGTCATATTGTTGCTATGAGCAAGCCAGCTGTCTTCTCCCGCGCAAAAGTGGGTCATGAGTGTCGTGAGTGCTGCCATAGATTTCGGCTTTTCCTGTCCAAGGTGCCGGGCAAGCCACTCATCACGGATATTGTGCTTGAAGGATGCTAGGGCCTCTGCGTCCGGACAGTCGACTATTTGATTTTTCTTTGTTAGGAACCGTGTCTAGAATTGCCTGGCCGATTCCTCTGGCTGCTGAATTACGTGGCTTAGGTCATCGGCGTCTGGTGGTCGCACATAAGTGCCCTGGAAATTGTCAAGGAATGCGGCTTCCAGGTCCTCCCAACAACTGATTGATCCTACTGGCAAGCTGTTAAGCCGATGCTGAGCTGGTCCTTTAAGCTTGAGTGGGAGGTATTTGATGGCGTGGAGATCATCGCCGCGGGCCATGTGGATATGAAGGAGCTAATCCTCGATCCATACCATAGGATCTGTTGTGCCATCATATGATTCGATGTTTACGGGTTTGAAACCCTCGGGGATTTGATGATCCATTACTTCGTCTGTGAAGCATAGTGGGTGTGCGGCGCCTCTGTACTGAGCTATATCATGACGTAGCCCCAATGAGCTTTGTCTACTGTGTTCGGCCCTACCGGATTTGTGTCCGGTGTGACGGTTATCGTCTCGAGTCATGGGGCACCCACGCGATCCGTAGATCGATCTTGTTTGCCTTGCCTTGTCCTCCAACATATCCCGCAGGTCTGGCGCATTTTCTTGTGCCTTGGTACGGGGTGCGGCTTGAGTGGAGGGCCGAGAGGCCTCTCTGTCGCGGCCACAAGGTGGCCGGTCGGCCGTATCAAGTCCTGGTGATGTAGGTTTAAGTGCTTCCTCCTCTAAGCGGGGTAGCAACCTGCGCTTTTGGTAGGTCTTGGAGGGGCGTTCGAGTTTATGCTCTTCGTCCGCAAGGACTTCAGTCCATCTGTCGACTAGCAAATCTTGATCAGCTCTAAGTTGTTGCTGTTTTTTCTTGAGGCTTCTTGCCGTGGCCATAAGCCTGCGTTGAAAACGCTCTTGCTCGTTGGGATCCTTTGGCACGACGAATTCATTGTCGTCGAGGCTTGCCTCATCTTCGGAGGGAGGCATATAGTTATCGTCCTCGACCTCTCTGTCTGCCGCTCTCTCATGAGGGCTGGCTTCTCCATCCTCCTGTGCTGAATCTTGCTGGAGGGGATTTTCTTCGGCACTCTCCGGAGTATTATTATCTCCCGTGCTGGAATCACCGTATTTGCTTTGGCAGGATTTTGAGCGGCGCCGCTGATGCCGACGCTTAGGCTGTTTCTTGGAGGGGTCATCCTCCACTGTTCCATCGCCATCTCCTTCTTTTGGGGTGTCCACCATGTATATGTCATATGATGAGGTGGCTTTCCAGGGCCCAATAGGTGCTGGTTCTTCATCGTCTCCTGCATCGGCATCCATACCGTCGATGTCTTCAGAGTCGAAGTCGAGCATGTCGGTTAAATCGTCGACAGTGGCGACAAAGTGGGTGGTGGGTGGGCTTTGAATTTCTTCATCGTCTGTATCCCAACCTTGCTGACCGTAGTCCGGCCAGGGCTCTCCTGATAAAGAGAGAGACTTTAGTGTTTTCAGAATATCGCCGAAAGGCAAGTGCTGAAAGATGTCCGTGGCAGTAAACTCCATGATCGGCGCCCAATCGGATTCGGTCGGTAGGGGCGTAGAGGGTTCGGAGTCCGGAGAGGAGTCCGGCTCCTTGGAGTCACGAGCCTCGCTTAGTGCAGGGCTGGTGTTCGGCTCGATCGTCGTTGGGATCGCAGCCTCCGAGGCGGTGTCCAACCACCCATCCTCGATCGGGGCAGTTGGCTCCGAATTAAGGGTCGAAGCCGATGCGGGTGCGGCCTCCAGGGCACTTTTTGGCGGCAGAGCTAGATCATGCTCGTCGTGACAGTGCGGCGCACTCGGCAGTGGCTCGATTACGTCGAAGATCAAGTCCCCGTGGATGTCAGCCGTGTAGTTTAAACTTCCAAATCTGACCTGACGACCAGGGGCATAGCTTTCTATCTGCTCCAGATGGCCAAGTGAATTGGCCCACAGTGCGAAGCCGCCGAAGACGAAGATCTGTCCGGGGAGGAAGGTCTCACCCTGGACTGCATCGCTATTGATGATCGTAGGAGCCATCAAGCCTAACGGCGACGACACAGAGGAACTCTCAATGAAAGCACCAATGTTGGTGTCAAAACCGGCGGATCTCGGGTAGGGGGTCCCGAACTGTGCGTCTAGGCCGGATGGTAACAGGAGGCAAGGGACACGAAGTTTTACCTAGGTTCGGACCCTCTTGATGGAGGTAAAACCCTACATCCTCCTTGATTAATATTGATGATATGGGTAGTACAAGAGTAGATCTACCATGAGATGGGAGTGGCTAAACCCTAGAAGCTAGCCTATGGTATGATTGTTCTGTGTGTTGTCCTACAGACTAAAACCCTCCGGTTTATATAGACACCGGAGAGGGTTAGGGTTACACAAAGTCGGTTACAATGGTAGGAGATCCACATATCCGTATCGCCAAGCTTGCCTTCCATGCCAAGGAAAGTCCCTCCCGTACACGGGACAAAGTCTTCAATCTTGTATCTTCATAGTCTAGGAGTCCGGCTGAAGGTATAGTCCGGCCATCCGGACACCCCCTAATCTAGGACTCCCTCACCCCCGCTCCAAATCAGAAGCCACCACCTTCCCCTCCTTGATTTTTCCACCAAACTAACCAGCCACTCCTCTCGGTCCACCAACCGCAGCGCCTGCAGCCTCCTGTCCACCTCCGTCCGGTCAGCCACGACGGTGGCGGACCCGCAGATGAACATCGCCACCCCTTCTCCCTCTCTTTCCCGTGCTTCTCTTCCTCTCGCTCACAAATCATCTTTCTCTCTGTCTTAATGCAGCGCCGCGATGGAGGCTTCCTGAAGGAGCACGGCCGCCACCTCGCCAGATCCGCAGGATACTGCCTGGAATGGAGCCGCCCTGCCGGATCTGCGTCCTTACCTTGCCCCTGGTCCAGCCGTCATCCTCATCTGCCACATCCCCCGTTCCAGCATAGCTGCTGCCGGCCTCGCCTCTGTGCGAGCGAGACGAGCCCCTCCCTCATCGACAGCAGCCCCGAGCTCTCGCGTCGACCCCACATCCTGCCGCTTGCCGGAGTCCCACCTCGTCGTACCTGCGCTGCCGTGCCTCTTCGTCAGTCGCAATAGCCCCGGCCTCCTCTACTTCATGTCGAGACCGCATCCACCTCCTGCTACAATCCTCGTTCGAGGGGATGACACTGCACCTCTGCCATCGAGGGCCGCCTCTGTCTAGATCCGCCAAGTCCCACGTCGCCGGCAGCCATTCCCGCCGTCCGTCGCTCTGAACCTCGCGTCCCCGCTGCCATTTCTGTTATTCAGATACGAGAGCAGCAGCGCCTTGTCCAGCTCCCCGCGTTGACCGCACACGACCTCACCTGGGCCACCCCTCCAGCGCCTCCAAAACCGTCCCACCTAGCCCCGCCTCGGCCCAGTCGCACTCTTGCCGCCGTCCTCTCCACCTCATGGGCTAAGCCCCTCTGGTGAGGCCCAGTCCGCCTCAGTTTTGGCCCACTTCTGTTTTTTTTCCAGTTTAGCGAATTTTCTATTTATCCAGGGTTTTATAGTTTTGCAGAAAACCCCCAGTTGTTCATGCATTTAATATCTCACAAACCATGCCTCATATTAAAATGTTTTAAACATGAAACATGCTTAGAATTTTATCTAGTTTCATAATTTGCAACTTTCATGCATGTTAAAAATGTTTAAAATGATGTAAATGGGGTAGAAAAATGCATAGTTTATCATGGTGGCATTACTTTGGATGTTTAATAACTCTAAAATTGTGTTTAGGGCAGAACAGTACCAAATTCAAATATTGCATGTGGGGATTTACCAAAATTGTTGTTTGTTATTTCCGGCCTCATTTAAACTTGCCTAGATAGGTAGTTTTCATATGCTTCACCTCTTGCCATGTTTAACAACATTTAAAATTGTTGAGTACCTAACCGGGAGTGAACTAAATAAATGAATGTGGTGCTTCGTCAATATGCAACTCGTTGCATATTGAGCTCCACTAAATTTGAAGTTTTGTTTGTTGCACTTTGCCATGCCTCATCAAACCGGACATGCATCATATTTGATTGTGCATCATGCCATGTTTATGTGATGGTTGTTTACTATGTTGCTTGATTCTTTCCGGGTTGCTTCTCTTGTTAGCTTCGTTTTCATTCCGGAGTTGTGAGGATTCGTTTGACTACGTCCGTCTACTTCTTGGACTCGTTCTTCTTCCTTGCGGGATCCCAGGCAAGATGACCATACCCTCAAAATCACTTATATCTTTGCTTGCTAGTTGTTCGTTCTATCGCTATGTCGCGCTACCTACCACTTGTTATATCTTGCCTCCCACATTGCCATGTCAAGCCTCTAACCCACCTTCCTAGCAAATCGTTGTTTGGCTATGTTACCGCTTTTGCTCAGCCCCTCTTATAGCGTTGTTAGTTGCAGGTGAAGCTGAACTTTGTTCCATGTTGGAACATGGTTATGTTGGGATATCACAATATGTCTTATTTAATTAATGCATCTATATACTTGGTAAAGGGTGGAAGGCTCGACCTTATTCCTGGTGTTTTGTTCCACTCTTGCCGCCCTAGTTTCCGTCATACCGGTGTTATGTTCCTTGATTTTGCATTCCTTACGCTGTTGGGTGTTATGGGAACCCCTTGATAGTTCACTTTGAATAAAACTCCTCCAGCAAGGCCCAACCTTGGTTTTACATTTGCCTAACAACCTATCACCTTCCCTTGGGTTTTGCAGACCCAAGGGTCATCTTTATTTTAACCCCCCGGGCCAGTTCTTCTCTAAGTGTTGGTCCGGACTAGAGCCCCTTGTAGCGCAACCTCGGGGAAACTTGAGGGTTGGTTTTAGTTGTACGGATTGTTCATCCGTTGTTTCCCTGAGAACAAGATATGTGCAGCTCCTATCGGGATTGTCGGCACATCGAGCGCCTTTGCTGGTCTTGTTTTACCATTGTCGAAATGTCTTGCAACCGGGATTCCGAGACTGATCGGGTCTTCCTGGGAGAAGGAATATCCTTCATTGACCATGAGAGCTTGTGATGGGCTAAGTTGGGACATCCCTGCAGGATATAAACTTTCGGGAGCCGTGCCTGCGGTTATGTGGCAGATGGTATTTTGTTAATATCTGGTTGTAGAGAACTTGACACCTAACGAAATTAAAATGAATCAACCGCGTGTGTAGCTGTGATGGTCTCTTTTCGGCGGAGTCCGGGAAGAGAACACAGTCTCGTGTTATGCTTGAACCTAAGTAGTTTCAGGATCACTTCTTGATCACTTCTAGCATCACAGCCGTTCTGTTGCTTCTCTTCTCGCTCTTATTTGCGTATGTTAGCCACCATATATGGTTAGTGCTTGCTGCAGCTCCACCTCATTATCTTACCCTACCCATAAGCTTAAATAGTCTTGATCTCATGAGTGTGAGATTGCTGAGTCCTCGTGACTCACAGATACTTCCAAACAGTTTCATATGCGGATGATACCAGTGCAGGTGACGCAACCGAGCTCAAGTGGGAGCTCGATGAAGATCTTGATCGTTGTTTTGTGTCTTTTCTGGTTGATCAGTAGTAGAGTGGGACGATCGGGGATCTAGCATTTGGGGTTGTCTTCTTTTATTTTGGTTCCGTAGTCGGACCTTGATTGTAGTCTGGATGATGTATGCTTAACTTGTATTTGTGTGAAGTGGCGATTGTAAACCAACTCTTTATCCCTTTCTTATTCAGTACATGGGATTGTGTGAAGATTACCCCTCTCGCGACAAAACCTACCATGATTCAATGACGCCGTGGAGAAAAAAAGAAATTAAAGTTCAAATTCAAGTAATAGCCCAGCTCGATGTTTATAAAACTCGGATTGTTCTCGTTTTAAGAAAATAAAACTGTGAAGTTCAAATTAAAAAACCAGCCAAGTTTGATATTTATAAAAAACTTGGGCAAAGTAGACAAAGAAAACGAGTAAGAACACATGGAGAAATAGTTTCATGAGTACATGGACAAAATGTTAAAAAATTTAGATCATCCTTAAAAGAAGTTCTTTTGTTGATTTGTTTTGACATAAAACCCATAGGGGATTCACGTTACAATCTTTTTGAAATAAAACTATTAAGTTTGAACTGAAAAAATGTGTCAGTTTGATGTTTACAAAAAAGTCGATCATTTCAAAAAAGTACAAAAAAATTGGATTTCCTCGTTTCAAGAAAAAGCCCACATGTTCAAATTTAAGAGGCGAAGAATTTCAATATTAGAAACCGAAAGATGGTAAAATTAGAAAAAAGCATCCCAAACAATTTATATAAAAAGGATTTCCCCGCTAAAAACCATAGAAGTTCAAATTTAAAATACGGAACGGCTCGATGATTATTAAAAAACTAAGAATTTTTTTGTTTCTAAAACAAATAAAAACAAGAAGTCCAAATTAAAATATGTGCAGTTTGATATTTATACAAAATTCATATTTTCCCCGTTTCTAAAAACCTAGAGGTCTAATTTTCAATTATAGAGAAGTTTAGTGTTTATAACAAAACCAAGAAGTTCGGATTTAAAAAACAGGGGAGTCTTAAGTTTATTAAGAAAACAAAATCAAATTTTCTCCATTTCTAAAACTGGGATAGAATATTTGACCATTTCTATATAAAACAAGAAGTTCTATTTTAGAAATAGAATAGTTCAAAATTCATAAATGAAAGATTTTCACTTTTTCTAAATAAAAAACTCTAGAATTCGAATTTAAATAACGGACCGATTCAATATTTATTAAAAAACTAGAATTTTTTGGTTAGATAAAGGAAAAAACAAAGAAGTGCAAATTACAAAAATAGAGGAGTTTGATATTTATAAAATATAAGATTTTCCTTGCTATTAAAGAAATAAAATTAAGAAGTTCGAATTAAAAATAACGAAGTAGTTCGATGTATATAAAAGTATGAAGTTCAATTTTTAAAAAATTGTTAGATGCTTATTTAAAAACATATATCTTTTCTAAGATAAAACCAAGAAGTTCAAATTAGAAAAACAGAGAAGTTCGAAGTATATAAAAATCTCAGATTTTTTTCATTACTAAATTATAAAAAGGAAGAAGTTCAAGTTAAAAATAAAAGGAACGACTAAAAAAAGTTTTAAAAGATTTTCCTAGTTTTTCAAAAAACTAGTAGCTCAAACTAAAAGAACCAAGAAGTTCAAGTTAAAATAACAAAATGGTTCAATGCTTATAAAACTTATTTTTTCTGTTTTTTAAAATAAAACCAAGAAGGTCAAATTGAGATAATAGAGCAGTTCAAATTTTTTATAAGAATACATTTTCCCTCTTTAAAAAAAGACCAAGAAATTCAAATTTAAATTATTGAGTAGTTCATAATTTATTACGTTACCATGACTTTTCCTGCTACTAATGAATAACACAAAAAAGTCCTAATTAAAAAAGTACGTTGTTTGATGTTTATAAAAACTCAAATTTCGCCAATACAAAAGATTAATTCCAAGAAGTTCAATTTTTGAAAACGGAGTGGTTTAATGTATATTAAAAAAACTCAGGTTTCTGTTACTAAAGTGAAACAGAGATAAGTTCGAAGTGATAACAACCAGAAGTTCACGTACTGCATGGTGTGTGCTTCATACGAGAAAAAAGTAAACATGAGAAGTCTAATTTTTTTGCTAGAAGTTCATGTGCTCTTCCCTCGGAAGTTCAAAAATTCTTGTTAGAGAGGTTTAGTGTGTGTTTACATGTTCAACAAAGTTTTTTATCTCATGTTTTAATATAATTCTCTCAATCCATTACAAGTTGGGAACAAAAATACTCTACATGAAAAAAGTTCTATTCTATTCAAAAACTTTCTGAGGTGTATATTGTATGCTCTATTCGAAAAGTAAATGGTTAAAACAAGTTGGTGTATGTTGTTCGAAAAGAAAAGTTTAACCCTATTAAAAAGTTGCATATTTTCAACAAAGTTTCTAATGATCTATATTTTTTGGAACTCCGAGGAATGGGTGAGGAACTAGAAACAAAAAATATGTGGCTGAAGTTCAATATGAAAATAGCGAGCAGTTCCACTACTATGCGAAATCCGTTTCAGATAATAATAAAAAATACAAAACTAAAAGCCTAAAAGGTTTGTTGCAAGAAGTTCACGTCCTCCACCCTACACGGTTCAAAAATTATATTACAAGACTTCGACCTTCAATTACATGTTAAAAAAGAGGCAAAAACAACATCGTGTTTGTCACTTTTAAAACTACTCTCAAATGGCAACGAATTTGTAACACATGTCCACATAAAAAAGTTGCTACTATTCATAAGCTTTCCAACCGTATATTACATGCTACATTCCGATGAACGGTTTAAAATTTTCATGTATACCATTTAAAACACATTTTCATGTATTCAAAAATTTCGTTTGAACCATCGCGAGCATGAAAAACTGACCAACATGGGAAAGTTGCATGTTTTCAACAACTTTCCATCGGTATATCATTTGCTATATTGTAGTAAGTGGTTTGGGACTTACGAGCAAAAACCAGCACGTCAAAAATATAGTGAAGTTCAAACAGACATGCCCAGAAGTTCAAACAGACCTTCAATTTACATGTTTTAAAATGGCAAAAAATGACGTCCGACCTTCAATTGCGTGTAATTCGACGTATACACAAAAATGTGACAGAAGTTCATAGTGAAAACAACATGAAGTTCAAGTACTTCAAGGAATGCGTTTCAGATGAGAATAAAAGAATAAAAAGCTAAAAGCCTAAAATGATTGTTGCAAGAAGTTCACGTGCTCTTCCCTGGGAAGTTCAAACATTCTTGTGAGAGAGGTTCATCTTGTATTTCCATGTCCGAAAACACAAAAAAGAAATTGTTTTTTTCGCTATTTAAAATAATTCTCTCAATCCACAAAGAAGTTTAGTTATTATTTGGGAGCAATTTTATTTCAAAAAGAAAATAAAAAATTCTAATTATAAAAATGGAAAAAGTTCATGTACTACACTGTGTAGGTTTAATATGAGAAAAGTGAATTAAAAGGCAAGGTCCAATTTTCATTGTTGTTATAAGTTTAAGTCCTCGGTCAGAGAAAGTTAAAAATAATATTGTGAGAGAGGTCTGTACAAAAAAAATATCATTTGTGTAACACTGAAGAAATGGACGAGAAAATTACAAACGAAAATATGTCACAAAAGTTCAACGTGAAAACAGTAGGAAGTTCGACTACTATAGTGAATGAATTTGAGATGAAAATCTTTTAAAATCGTCATGAGTATGAAAAAACGATCAACATGGGGAAAGTTGCGTGTTTACATCAGCTTTCCACCGGTATATTATGTGCTCAATTCTGGTGAGTGTTCCGGTGAGTGGATGGAGAGCCACGGGCAAAAAAAGCACGTGAAAAACAGCGTGAAGTTCAAGTAGACATGCCGAGAAGTTTAGGTTCTTCGCGCGGTACATTTTCAAAGAATCTGTTTCGAGATAAAGGCAGAACGAATGATCTCGCCATTGTTGAAATTACTTGAAAACGGCTAGGAATCAGAGAAAACCATCAACACGAAAAACATTCGCATTTTCCTTAGCTTTTCAATGATATATTCTTTGCCCCACTCCGATAAAATTTCTAGAAATTACGGTGAAAATACATTTTTAGCCATTTTCCAAATTGACTTAAAACAGAAGGAATTGGGAGAAACAATATATACCAAAAAGTTTCACATTTCGTCAAGCTTTCCAACGACATATATTTTTTTACATTTGGATGTACGCTTAAAAAATTAGCTCGAAAATACGAACTCGGTGCAACTTGGACTATTTTAGAAATCACTTTTAAACAGTTCAAAATTAGAAAAAAAACCTGCAACATCAAAAAGTGGCGCATTTTCATAAGCTTTCCAACACCATATCATTTGCCTCAATTGGATTAGGCATTTAGAAATGACATCGAAAATACGAACTCGGCTCTTCGGTTTGCAAAATTTTACGATTTTCCAAATTACTCTTTAACCGTAGGGAATTAGAGAAAACTTTGAACATGTGGAAGGAGCGGTTTTGCAGCTGCTTTCCAACGCCATATTATTTGCCCCATTCGAATAAACGGTTTTAAAATGCGATCGAAAAAATGATTGATATTTTTTGTATGAAGAAAAAATAGCTTTCAAAACTGCTCTTAAACCGCTTACATTTTGCAAAAAATTTAACTTGGTTCATGATACTCGTGACCATAGCTTTCCAACGGTATATCGCAAGCCCCATTTGGGCAATGTTGGCGGAAGTTCAGCGTAGCACTGGGAGAAGTTCAGGTCGAACAACTCACACAGTAAAATTGCAAAAAAAACGCAATTTCATCACGACCTGAGAGCAAAATCCACCGACGAGCGAGATTCCTATTTAAAACCGGTATTTAGTTGCTAAAAAATGTTTCTAGATTACAGTAACATCATATAGAACACGACTAACTAGAATAATTCACGGGGGAAGCCACGATTGCGAAGATAGCCCAAAGGTCGGGTTCGTACTACCTTTAATTATAGTGCATAGTATAATAGAGTAGTATCATAGATGATCATATTTGTTGCCATGCATGACACAAATTAGCATCGCATTTAATATGATATGGTATGTACCTATATGTTACTCTAACCCTCTCTATCTTATTTAATTCTTTTCCACATCAACATACTTGCTATTTCAGAGTGCATGATATAGTGGGGAGTATCATCTAACTATAGTATCATGCATATGATACTAGTGTATAATACTACGTATGTACCTTCATAGTGCATAGTATCATAGAGTAGTATCATAGATGACCGTATTTATGGCCATGCATGACGCAAAGTAGTATAGCATATTTATTATGTTACAGTATCTACCTATGTTACTTCTTTGCCACATCATCATATTTGCTATCCCCGAGTGCATGCTACCGGCTATGATACCCCACTATGGCCACCCTAAGGCTAGTCGTAATGGGAGTATTATAAGCGGTATCATGCATGCTAAGTACTAGACTTTTTGGATGATGTAGTGGCACATAGTTAAATGAGGAAAGAGAGGGTGTGTCATCATATTAAATGGTGTACCACTTTGTGTCATGCATGGCAATTAATAAGGCAACCTAAGGCTGGCTGTAATGGGGAGTATCATATAGTAGTATCATGCATATGATACTAGTGTATGATACTACCTCCCTAATGCGTAGTATCATATATTAGTATCATGTAGCACTCTATTTATTGTCATGCATGACACAAAGTACCATAGCATTTATTATGATACAGTGTCATGATATGATACTCCATCCTCTTTTTCTTCATTTAATGCTATGACACGACATCAAAATTACCTAGTTGGCATGCATGATACTAGCTATGATACTACCATTATGACCAGCGTGAGATATGAACCTATGATACTATGTGCGCATTACGGAGGTAGTATCATATGTGTGATACTAGTATATGATAAGGCTAGTTGTAAGGCCCCTCCCAATGATCCACCTTGTACAGGTGCTAAGGCTGCCATGTAGGCAAAAAATCTGATGTGGCAAGGTAATTAAGAGGAGAGAGATGAGTGTGGTGACCCCAGGAAGAAACAATGCCAAGCGCGAGAACCTAGGCAAAACACTTGAATGGAAGAATCCAACCAATGGATGAAGAACTTTAGTTGCAAAATCATTAAATGAAGGATACTTAGCACCAACAAGTTAAGCACCTATGCATTTGGGGTCTTTAGTTGCTAAAGTATTTAATATGCTTAGCACCTCATGTAAGCACCAATATGCATTGGAAGTAGCCTAATGGGGAGTATCATATACTATTATCATGCATATGATACTAGTATATGACACTACCTCTGTAATGCCCGCATAGTATAATAAGTTAGTATCATGTAGTATTTTATTTATTGTCATGCATGACACATAGTAGCATTGCATTTATTATGATACGGTTTCATGATATGATACTTAACCCTCTCTTTCTTCATTTAATTAATTCTACAATAGCTCATCAAAATTGCCTAGTTGGAATGCATGATACTAGCTATGATACCCCCTTACTATTAGCCTAGCAATACAAATCATTTGTGCGTTGCTTTATGAGTTTTCATCCGTTTATTCGAGAAGCGGGGAGAAGTTTCAAATATTTCGGCCGTGAGGTGCGGCCACTGGCGTAGGCCTAGTTGTTATTTTAATCACGGGAAATTTAGATGGAGTCCGGACAGCATCAAAATCGATGTGTGCCCATGGCGTGCTCTCACGGCCCCGTGGAAAAAATTGGTAAAGTTTGGTAGAAGTTTTGTTGATCGCTCCTTCCCAACCGGAGCATCTCACATGAACGATCATGGTTTCCAAAAGGAGATGTGTCAATTCAAACTCCAGTGGCCGGTGACTTCATCGTTTGGTCTCATAAAAATTTCCACGACACGCAATCACCATTATACCACGGGTTTGATTTTCTGGTGCATTTCAGGTATTGTTAGCTATATTTAAGATATTTTTTAGTTTAACGTGCATTTTTTGCATAAAAATAAATTGACAACCGGAACTGCATGTGCTGTCGAAAGGGATGAGGATCTCTGTTCGATCTGGGAGCATCCAACGGTGCAGACGTACGATCTATGGTGTTTGGGTTCTAGCCAATCAGAAAGCACGACTCGGATCACGAGCGGGGTTTGGTCGGCTCGGCACACAACTTTCATCAATGAACCGTGTGTTATTCGCAAACCATATTGCATATTTTTGTTCACACATACTGTAGTGAGATCAATTGATTGTGCTACCTATATGATATAATAATAATAACAACAAAAAATAGTTCATATTCATTTCCTGAGCTGACAACATATCAAGGTCAACATATTAACGATTCTTACGTCAACAGGAAACTAGGCATAACTCACAAATTCGGTACACGCCACAGTTCTAAATTGAACGAATTAAGTTGCAGGGTAGGCGTAAGACTAATCTTATGGCTTAATTCCCATGTACATGGGGGAACTGGGATCATTACATTGACCCTGAATGAACTTGGATTTTTGATGATTTTACGCTGCTCTGTTACACGGGTGTGTGATCCCTTGGCTGGCTACTCAGCAAATTCATCGTACTCATCCTCGTTGGTAACATCCTCGACACCTATTACCCTCCTCTTTCCATGCATCACTACATGGTAGTTCTTAGGCAAGGGGTCTTCCGCAAAGAAAATCTGGGTAGCATCACTGGCAAGAATGAACGGGTCCGCGTGATATGAGGTCTTCTGATCAGGTTCCTCAGTGTAGAACATGTATCCATTTATGTCATATGCTTGGTACATCAACTCCGTAGGTGTCAGATTTTGGGTTCCGGCAGACCCTTGAGGTTCGAACACTGGGGTGCGTGCGGAGATTTCGCCTCCTACCTACCTGCACCCCTCCGCCATGCTAAGATCTAAAACTAAGGAAAGAACAACAGAAGAGACGCATGGTTTATACTGGTTCGGGCCACCGTTGTGGTGTAATACCCTACTCCAGTGTGTGGTGTGTGGATTGCCTTGTGGGCTGGTTATGATGAACAATACAAGGAAGAACAGCCTCGCGAGGTCTGTTCTTGGCTGAGGCAATGAACTGTTGGGAGGAGTTCCGCCACCTTTCTCTCTCTCTCTCTCTCTCTCTGATCCCCTTTTACCGACCGAACCGGCACCCCCTTGCTGTGTGGGTGGCTAGTCCTATTTATAGAGGCCCTGGTCCTCTTCCCAAATATTGAGCGGGAAGGGAGCCAACAATGGCGGGCTAATTTGAAGGGGGACAGCAAGTATCAGCTATCCTGACAAAAGTAGTCTTCGCCTGCGCAAAGCTCTGGTGATGACGCCATCTTGGGCTCCACGGTGACCTCCATCTCGTAGTCCTCCTGGTCTTGGTCTCGTTGCACCGAAATGGCAACCTTTGCCTGATGCCTCGGTACTCCGCGGCTGCGCGTGCCCCCTTTGCACCAAAGAGGAAAGGAGGACGCTGCGCGGGCTGGCACCCGCCTGGCGCCCTGAGTCGTCATGGCTTGCATCATGGGCTCCTCGTGAGGTACCCCGCCTTGATCTCTCCGCCTCCTCGTGAGCCAGCCTGACGAGGCCGTTCCTGAGGAAGCTTCGCGTTGTCCGCCTCGCGAGGCTTGGCCCCTCGCGAGGGTCTTGGGTTTGTGTTGGTGAAGATGGGCCGTGTTGGGCCCCCCTTTGAGCCACGCCGCAGGCCGCAGGCAGGCAAGTCTGGGGACCCCCGTTCCCAGAACGCCGATAGTAGCCCCCGGGCCCAAGGCGCGCCCGGACTTGGCCGTGCAGGGAGGCGGAAGGGCAAGAGCGAAGCGTCGCGGGCCCTAACAGCCTGCGGCCTTGGGCGCCGTGTGGCGGTTGATTGGACATGGGCGTCTCCACTTCCCCATGGTGCCTCGGCAACTGCACTGACTGGACAAGTCCCTACATGCAAGACAGGTCATGATTACCCGCGATCGTGGAGGTCGGCAGTTGGCCTCCGCCGGCTATAAGTACTGGACGGCGTGCGCCCTTCCGGTTCATCTCCCCTTGCTTCTTCTTCTTCATGGCCCCGTCGAGGAGGTTTTCGGCCGCGGAGAAGGGGAAGGCTTGCCAGGAAGAGCATGCCTCTCCCCTGCCCAAGCGCAGCCGAGGGCGCCCCCGCAAACATCCTGTGGCCACCACGGCAGCTTCCCGCGGCCGCGGAGACGCTTTCTAGCGTGGTGGCGGGCGGATTGCTGCAGCCGGGGGGTGCGCTCCGGCTGCGCGTCCCCCTATGCCGCGCTGCAGAGGTGCTGCCGGAGTTCGTCGTGTGGTCGGCGGAGCCGACTAGCACCCGGCTCCCACTTCCTCGCTTCCTCTTCGGCGAGCTCCCGGCCGGCGCCCCGGGCGCCCTATGGCTTCAGGCCGACGGCTGCTGCAGCTGGGCCTCATGGGTCTCACTGGAGGTCTCCACAGCCGGGAGCCTGGCCCTGGCCCGCGGTTGGCAGATGTTTGCCCGCGCGCGTGGCCTGGGCCGTCGATGCACCCTATACTTCAGGTTCGACGGTGATGCCACCCTCTACGTGAGGGTGTTTGGGGAAGATGGTCGCCGCGCAGGGTGTTGCCCCGAGGGCAACGACTGCGGCTGGGAACCCGGCTCAGGCGATGATGGAGAGGGCGACGCTCGCGGGGCCGGCGGCGCTCAGGGTTCCTCAAGCTTCTCCGGTTCTTCTTCAGGCGGTGAATCTCCTAGTGGTGGCTGCAGCCAGCCCCCACGCCGTCATATCTGCTTGGGGGGTGGTGGCACGTCCGCCCACCGTCGCGCCCTGGTGAAGCGCGAGAGGGACTCCGCCTGAGCTCCGGAGGCTGCTCGGGCTTCCTTGCGGGCTGGTGCGAGGCGAGCCGCCCCAGATTTGTTTTTTTTCTTCCCTTTTCCTACATAAAGAAGGATTGCAATGTGGTGCCCCGCGGGGGAGTGTATGGATTATTGCTGTTAACTATCGTTTTGCTTTCTTCATCGTACCTTCCGATTATGTGCCCACGCGTGGATGGTTCCCGGCCCCAGCCATGGGGGCGACCGACCCAGGCCCTGCGTTTGTGTCGCGGTGCCCGAGGGGCACGGACTGGAGGGGTGCTCCTGCAAGGGGCCCAGGTCGCGAAACCTTTGAGTGACTAGGATAGGAACACTCGCGAGGGCGCTCGGCTCTCCCCCTCGCGAGGCCTTGCACAAGAGAAATCGAGGCAGGAGCGTGAAAAGCCGAAGAACCGCGAGCCAAAGACGGCAACAACTTCAATAAAACTTCAAATGGAGAAGAACAAGCCAACTGCAGAAAGCAAATGAAAAGCCGCGTCCGGCACCTAGTCTAGTCTTCGACGTCTTCTCACCAGCGCGGAGCTAAGTGCTGCCACTGGGCGTGGGAGGGAGCCCCAGGGCCTGAGGCCGGCGCTCCTGAGACTCCGGGGCGTGTACAACCCCAACTCATTATTACGTGAGAGTGTCACGGGCGGCGAGCTTCACATGCGTTCGCCTTGCTTCACAGGCTCCGGGCCTTTTCCGAAACGCGATAGCTTCACAGGCATTCGCCTTGCTTCACAGGCTCCGGGCCTTTTCCCAAACGCGATAGCTTCACAGGAACTCACCTTGCTTCACAGGCTCCGGGCCTTTTCCAAAATGTGATAGCTTCACAGGCACTCGCCTTGCTTCACAGGCTCCGGGCCTTTTCCAAAACGCGATAGCTTCACAGGCACTCGCCTTGCTTCACAGGCTACGGGCCTTTTTAGGGGTAGAACCTCCAGAGGTGCAGGATGTTCCATGCGTTCTGGACTGCCACTCCCTCCTGAGTCTCCAAGCGCGCTGAGCCGGGCCTGGAAACATGAACAACCTTGAACAGGCCCTCCCACATGGGAGAGAGCTTGTGCAGCCCTTCCCTGGAGAGGACCCGCCTGAGCACGAGGTCTCCTACCTTGAGTGTCCTGGGGCGGATGTTGCGGCAGTGATATCGCCGCAGCGCTTGTTGGTACCTCGCCGCTCGTAGCGCGGCTTCTCGGCGACGTTCCTCCCCCAGCACGAGGTCCATCCCCCGCATGGCGTCATATTGCGCCTCGTTGAACGCCAGGACCCGCGCGGAGCGACGTCTGGCCTCGTGAGGGAGGACCGCTTTGGCTCCATAGACCAGGAAGAACGGGGTGTCCCCAGTCGGCTTGGTCGCGGTTGTGCGGATGGACCACAACACGGACTGAAGCTCGTCGTACCAACCTCTACCGCAGGCCTCCAGCTTCTTCTTGAACGTCCTGGTCTTGAGGCCCCTCAGGACCTCTGCATTGGCTCGCTCGGCCTGGTCGTTGCTTCGGGGGTGCGCCACTGAAGCGTACCATATCTGCGTTCCAAGGTTAGTACAGTATGTTTTGAAGAGGTTACTGGTGAACTACGAACCGTTGTCCGTGATGATGCGATTCGGCACCCCGAACCGGCTCACGATGCCCTTGATGAACTTGACCGCGGAACCCGCAGGAATGGTGCGGACAGCCTCCACTTCAGCCCACTTGGTGAACTTGTCTACAGCAACGTAAAGGTAGTGGTAGCCCCCTGGCACCCGAGGAAACAGACCCAAGATGTCGAGCCCCCAGACTACGAATGGCCACAAAAGGGGGATAGTCTGCAAGCCCCCTGCTGGCTGATGGATCTTCTTGGCGTGGAACTGGCAGGCCTCACAAGCTTTCACTAGTTCAACGGTGTCATTGAGCGCGGTGGGCCAATAAAACCCACTGCGGAACGCCTTGCCGACGAGGGTCCGTGACGATGAATGATGTCCGCAGTCCCCACCGTGTATATATTATAGTAGTTCCTTCCCTTGCTCCCTGGAGATGCAGCGCAGGGATACATCGTTTGGTCGCTTCCGGTAGAGCTCTCCATCTCTGATGCAGTATGCCGTGGTCTGGCGTGCCACTCGCTCTGCTTCCTCCTCCTTCTCCGGCAGGGTCCCTTGCGTTAAGTAGCTCTGGAGCTCCGTGATCCAACATCCCTCCTGAGGTTCCATCGTCAGAAGCAGGCATGCTCCTGAGGCCAGGCCACAGGCCGGAGCTCCGGAGGCAGGTGGCTAGGGGAGCTCCTCCCGGGGCTGAGCCGTGTTTGATAGTGATGGCAAGGCTGAAGGCTTGAAGAGCCGTTCCTCGAAAACGCCAGGCTCCTGAGGTAACCGCCTGGATGCGCGTTTGGCGAGGTCATCGGCCTCTTGATTGGTGCCACAGGGCACATGCTGCAACTCCAACCCCCAGAACTGCTTCTCCATCCCGCGGACCTCTACAAGGTAGGCCTCCATGTGCTCATCCTTCGGCTCGTACACCTTGTTGGAGAAATTGACAAGGAGCTGTGAATCGCCTTTGATGGTGAGGCGTTTCACCCCCAGGGCAGCTGCGGCCTTCAAGCCCGCTATTAAACCTTCATACTCCGCTATGTTGTTGGAGACCTTTTCGCCTTGCTGGAAACAAAGCTGCACGGCATAATAGAGTTTGTCCTGGGTGGGCGATATAAGCACCGCCCGAGCCCCTGCGCCGTGTCTGTAGAATGCCCCATCGAAGTACATGACCCAGCCTTCTGGTGCCTCGCTTCCCGGGGACAGGGACCGATCCTCGTCGGCCTTCAGGCCTGGCGCCTCCGTCCATTCTGCCACAAAATCCGCTAACGCTGCTCCCTTGATGACTCTGGTCGTGCTGAATTCGAGCTGAAACGCTTGCAGCTCTATGTTCCACTCAGCGACTCTCCCAGCTGAATTGGGGCTCCTGAGCACCCTCTCCAGGGGGTATGACGAGATGACCTTGATGGGGTGACCCTGAAAATAGTGCCGCAGCTTGCGCGAGGCCACCTGTAGCACGAGGAGGAGTTTCTGGGGCATAGGGTACCGCGTCCTTGCATCCCGCAACACTGTGTTGACGAAGTACACTGGGTCCTCAACGAGGTGGAGTGCGTCAGTGCTGGAGGCTCCCTTTGGAGACCATGGCGCCTCTCGAGACAATGAGGCCTCCTGAGACTGGCCATCTGGGAGAGGGGCCTCTCCTGCCTCTGGTGCGCCCCTCTGCTGCGGCTGGTCCTCATCAGCTACCGTGGCGGGTTCTGTGGGCCTTCCTCGTACTAGCTCCGCCTTGTCCCGGGCTGCTGCCATGGTTTTGATTCAACGCTCCTCTCTAACTGCCACCAGGGCTGCGCTGGCGGAGTAGGGAGTAGCGGCGAGGTAAAGCACCAGGGGCTCTTGAGCGCGCAGAGCCACCATAACCGGTGGGCTGGTCAGGTATTTCTTGAGATCCTGGAATGCCTTGTCGGCCTCTTCAGTCCACTCGAAGGGCCCTTTTTCTTCATTAGCTGGAAGAAGGGTAGCGCTCGCTCCCCCAACTTGGAGATGAAGCGCCCTAGCGCGGTCACGCGCCCCGTGAGCTTCTGCATTTCTCTGAGGGTATTTGGCAGGCTCATGTCTTCCACTGCCTTGACCTTCTCCGGGTTAGCCTCGATGCCTCGGTGAGACACGAGGAAACCCAGGAGCTTGCCCGAGGGGACTCCGAACACACATTTCTCTGGGTTGAGCCGTAGGTTCACTGCGTTGAGGCTCGCGAAGGTTTCCTTCAGGTCTTGTATCAAGGTCCTGGCCTCCCGAGATTTTACAAGCTTCAACATTCTTCCCGAGCTACGGGCCCAAGGTGATATGCATCAGCCGTTGAAAGGTCGCCCCTACATTACGCAGCCCGAATGGCATGCAGGTGTAGCAGTACACCCCACACGGGGTTAGGAAGGTTGTCTTCTCGACGTCTTCAACCGCCACCTTGATCTGGTGATACCCATAGTAGGCATCTAGGAAGCATAGCAGGTCGCATTCCGCAGTGGAGTCGACGATCTGGTCGATGCGGGGGAGCGGAAACGGATCTTGCGGGCACGCTTTGTTGAGGTTGGTGAAGTCGACATGCATGCGTTCCTTCCCTCCCTTCTTTGGCACAACGACAGGGTTGGCCAACCAATCTGGGTATCGGACCTCACGAATGACCCCAGCGGCCTCTAATTTGCGGGTCTCTTGGACGATGAAGGCCTGGTTTTCTGTGGACTGCCGCCTGGCCTTCTGCTTCACAGGGCGCACGTTGGGGCATACGTTGAGGTGATGCTTGATTACACTCCTGGGGATCCCTGCCAACTGGTCTGGCTCCCAAGCGAATACCTTCTTGTTTGCACGCAGGAACCCGACCAGGGCCTCCTCCTGCTCGGGTTTGAGGTGGGCGCCTATGGTGAAAGTGGCGTTGGTCGACCCATCCTCATTGACGGGTATCTGCTTGGTTTCCGCCTTGTCTTGGGTGAACAACTGTTTCTTCTTGGCGGGCGCAGCCCCCTTGGGCTCGGGGGCCTCCAAGGCGGCGGGCTGTGCCGACGCCACTGTCTTGAAGACGAGCTTGAGCACCCGCAGAGCATCCCCAGTGTCCCCGTGCACGGTGAGGACACCGCTGCTCCCGGGCATCTTCATGACGTTGTACGTCGGGTGCGTCGCGGCCATGAACTGGGCCAGCGCCGGGTAGCCGAGGATGGCGTTGTAGGGAAGGCCGATGGGGGCGTTGTCGAAGTCGACCAGCTCCGTGCGGAAGTTGTCGTAGGTGCCGAAGGTCACTGGGAGCCGGATCTGTCCCAAGGAGCCGGACGACCTGCCCTTAACGCCTGAGAAGGGCCGGCTGGGCTGCAGCCGTTCCAGGGATATGCAGAGGAGGTTGAAGGTCTCGACCGAGAGCACGCTGAGGCCTGCCCCGCCATCGATGAGAGTTCTGGTGACGGCCACTTGGTAGATGGTGGGGGTGCACAGCATGGGGAGTGCGCCCGAGCAGGCCGAGTTGGAGGGGTGGTCCTCCGAGCTGAAGCTCAGGCCGGTCTCGGGCGCCGCCCGATCCAGGGGAGCCCCCTGCCGCGTGGAAGCGGCGCTGACCCAGCGGATGAACGGCTTGACGTGGTAACTTGTAGGCGGCGCCTGTGAGCCGCCCAAGAGGGCCGCAACGACTGGGGGTGTCGTTGCAGCGCGATAGTCGGGGGAGAGGTTGTGGGGCCCCATGGGCGCGCGGAGCGCGCGGGACGAAGAACCAGCTGGGGCAAGCGAGGGAGGTGCGGTGCGGCCGTCTTGGCGCACGGATGGATGCTGAGACGATGCTTGCTGCTCGCCCCCCCCGCCGTGCCGATGGCGGCGTTGTCGGCAGGTGACGGGGAACAGCGCGGATGCCCGCCGATAGGGGCCGTCTGGGCGACGCGGGAAGCGAGCGCGGCCAGGCGCTCGGCGCGGGCCCGATGAGTGTCAGACATGGGCGTGACGGTCGGAGGAGAATGGGGCGGTGGAAGACGAATTCCGGCGCACCCCTACCTGGCGCGCCAAATGTCGGATTTTGGGTTCCGGCAGACCCTTGAGGTTTGAACACTGGGGTGCGCGCGGAGATTTCGCCTCCTACCTACCTGCACCCCTCCGCCATGCTAAGATCTCAAACTAAGGAAAGAACAACACAAGAGACGCAGGGTTTATACTGGTTCGGGCCACCCTTGTGGTGTAATACCCTACTCTAGTGTGTGGTGTGTGGATTGCCTCGTGGGCTGGTGATGATGAACAATACAAGGAAGAACAGCCTCGCGTGGTCTGTTCTTGGCTGAGGCGATGAACTGCTGGGAGGAGTTCAGCCACCTTTCTCTCTCTCTCTCTGCTCTCCTTTTGCCGACCGAACCGGCACCCCCTTGCTGTGTGGGTGGCTAGTCCTATTTATAGAGGCCCTGGTCCTCTTCCCAAATATTGAGTGGGAAGGGAGCCAACAATGGCGGGCTAATTTGAAGGGGGACAGGAAGTATCAGCTATCCTGACAAAAGTAGTCTTCGCCTGCGCAAAGCTCTGGTGATGACGCCGTCTTGGGCTCCACAGTGACCTCCGTCTCGTAGTCCTCCTGGTCTTGGTCTCGTTGCACCGAAATGGCAACCTTTGCCTGATGCCTCGGTACTCCGCGGCTGCGCTTGCCCCCTTTGCACCAAAGAGGAAAGGAGGACGCTGCGTGGGCTGGCACCCGCCTGGCGCCCTGAGTCGTCATGGCTTGCGTCATGGGCTCCTCGTGAGGTACCCCGCCTTGATCTCTCCGCCTCCTCGTGAGCCAGCCTGACAAGGCCGTGCCTGAGGAAGCTTCGTGTCGTCCGCCTCACGAGGCTTGGCCCCACGCGAGGGTCTTGGGTTTGTGTTGGTGAAGATGGGCCGTTCTGGGCCCCCCTTTGAGTCACTCCGTAGGCAGGCAAGTCTGGGGACCCCCGTTCCTAGAACGCCGACAATACGTGATGGCTTTTGTGCCAACCATGTAGCAATGTCATCGATGGATCCTTGTGCCAAATGATTCTTCAGCCATTCGGCGTAGTTCTTAGTGTGCTCCTTCATCTCCACATCTGATGAAGGCACCATTGGTAAGAAGCATTGGCGTATCTCCGCCAAGTGTTCTTTGGCATAAGCGCTGAGAACTGGCTGTTAAGCAGTACCGTCAAATGGGCTTTGTTTGCGAATTGTCCGGGTGCAGCCATTTGCGTGCCAGCAAGGACCGGCTTACCTTTTAGCCTTCCCTCATGGCAAGAGAGGGGCAAACCTATAGGTCTTTGTTTCATGTATTCGGTGCAAAACTCAACCACCTCCTCTTTGGTATAACCTTGTAGGATGCTTGCCTCTGGATGGTTTCGGTTCCGACAAAAGCGCTTCAGTATTCCCATGAACCGCTTGAAGGGATACATGTTGTGAAGAAACACAGGACAACAATACTTTATCTTGTCGACAAGGTGCACAGTGAGAGGGACCATGAAATCAAAGAATGATGGTGGGAAAACATGTCTAGGTTGGACAATATTCTTGCAATATCATCTTGCATATGATCAAACTCTTTAGGATTTACAACTTTCTGCCATAGTTGGTTCAAGAAATCACAGAGATCAATGAGTGTGTTTCTTATATATTTGTCCATCAGATTCCTGATGGCCACTGGGAGAATTTGTGTCAATATTACGTGGCAATCATGTGACTTCATGTGTCCCAACTTCATTTTACCTGAGCTCACATTCACGAGACTTCTGAAGTTTGCGGAGTAGGAAGAGGGTGTCGTAACTGACAACAAATAGGTGAAGAACTGTCTTGCTTCTTTTGTATTGAAATTGTAACTCTGGCGAGCTTTGATGAATTTGTCATCATCTTCTATTTCACTATTATGTTTTGATTGATCAGCAAGCAAATCGAGCCGTGAACTGTTACCATCCTTTCTTTTACTTTTAATCTTGAGCAGAGTACCATGAATGCTTTCACATACGTTCTTCTCTATGTGCATGACATCGATGCAGTGACATACACGTATAATCTCCTAGTAAGGTAATTTCTAGAACACTGATTTCTTCGTAACCACTTAACCCTTGGGTGTTTGTTTCACTGTCAAAGGGTGGTTCTTGCCAAGGACAACATTAATTTTTTAGCCATGTTGTGGAACACCTCCCCATCATAGGGTCTTGGGCCCACACTTTCCTCTGCCATAACATCAAATTCAGATTTCATCTTTCGGTATGGGTGATTTTTCCGTAAAAACCTACGATGACGCAAATACACAGTTTTGTGCGACTTGGGAAGTCTTCTGCTAGTTGTCCTATCCATGCATGTGACACACCCTACATCTCCCTACACCCTACATCGCATGTAGATCGAAAATCTCCTTTCTGTAGGCATCATAACATTTTACAGCAGACACATCTATCCACATTGTCAGCAGTTCTTCTACCAGTAGCTAAAAGTAAATGTAGATGTCGTTTCCAGGTTGCTTCGGGCCTTGGATAATCATTGACATCATAATGTATTTTTTCTTCATACACAACCAAGGAGCTAGGTTATATATGCATAGAAGCACCGGCCATGTGTTGTGATTGGTGCTCATATCGCCAAAAGGATTCATCCCGTCAGTACACTCCCTGAGCCTTATACTTCTAGGATACTTGGCAAAGTCTTCAAACTTGTTGTCGATTAATTCCCACTGATCCCCATCTTTCGAGTGCCTCATAAACTTGTCCGCAATTCGCTCATCATGATGCCACCGCGACCTCCTTGCCTCTCTAGGGTCTGCAAACAAATGCCTCAACCTTGGAATTAAAGGCAAGTACCAAACAACCTTGAATGGGATTCTTGTCTTGATTTCGCCGTCCAATTTGTACTTGTCCTTTGCTCTCCTGCGCTTGTATCATGCATGCTTGCACGTGGGACATGCACGCAAATCTTTGTACTCACCATGGTATATACAATCATTCACACAAGCATGTATCTTTTGTACTTCAAGTTCCGATGGGAAAACAGTTTTCTTCGCTTCATTCATGCTTCTGGGGACCAAATTATCTTCTGGAAGAATTACTTTGAAAAGACCAAACATCTTTGTGAAGCCCTTGTTTGATAGACCGTTTGCTGCTTTAAATCTACGAAGTGCCAGGGTGGCAATCAACCTGGAATATTTCTTTTTACAACATGTATACAGTTCTTTCTTAGAGTCCACATCAATGGTTGACACATCCTTGTACCAAATCATATCCTTTTTTGGGCCCCCGAAATCTACAATCATAGCAGCAAAACTTGGCATATCAAGATCGTCGTCATCTGCGTTGACATCTTGGTTTTCCAGTGGGTGTTTCAGCTTTCTGGCATTCCATTGGTAGCTTGATGCCTCTGCCCTGATGTCAGATTCAACATCCATGTGACACTGATCATTTTTTGTCATCTCGCTGCCCTAGGTATCTCCATCCATGACCTCCTCTTCACTGTGTCTGGTCCAACGTGTATATCCATCCATGAATCCCCGAGAGACTAAGTGCCACTAGATGTCTGCAACTACATGTGACTCTGTATTGGCACAATCAGCACATGGACACAAGATGTAATCCGCATCACCAATTCTCCTCTTTGTACTTTTAGCCATATTCCCGAACTCTGTCACACCACTGATAAATTTTGTGGTTTTCCGATCATTCATCCATCGAGATCGTTCCATCTACACCACACGAATGGTAATTAAAAACAAAACGACAACATTAATACATGGATTAACTGCTGCCCAAAGATGCATGCATAAATCACAAGGTTTTATTTCCATAATTACTAAGGGCGCTCCATATTGCTATCTAGACGTGCAATGACAAACTTTAATGGCCAGTCAATTTACACGCAGAGTACTTGTGCAGCACTACCCTTAGGAACTTAATACCTTAATTAAGCCACTCATGAAAATAATACCTTAATTAATTAGCCACGCGGCGACCTCCACCCAGCAGATAGAGAAGCGTGATGCGGTGGCACGCCGAGACAGCATGGTCGAGGAGCAAAGCTTAGTGCATTTGCTGCCTAAAGTTCGACCTTCACTATCCCGCCATCGACCGCGATGGATTTCCTCGAATCACGCCGCCACCGACCTCGATGTTTGAGCTCCTCCTATCTCCCGCCGCAGACCGAGGATTGACCTCCTATGACGCCACCACCGCCCACTGACTGAGGATCAACCTCTTCTCCGGTAGCTGCTTCCTAGGCCATCGCCGCCATCTCTATATGCAAAGCGGCTGTTTTTTATGGATATCCGCAGAGCGGCTATTTACACGGTAGCACTGTAACTCGATTATATGTACAGGGTAGTACATCACATACGGTTATGTAATGGCAACCGTGTCTCACCTACGTTGTCTTCTCACACGGTTTGATGCGCAAACTGTGTGTGACATTGTAATACCTAACACAGACAACATGTATAAACAGTGTGTCATGTACAACATATAGTGCCATAAGTAGTTCCCAACCGTTAGCTTATCCCCACAGTTTCCTCATTTCCCCCAAATCCCTAGATAGCTTCCAAATTTCCTCGCATGGCGCTGACAATGGGGGAATACGGCTGAGTGGTACTGATGGTTTCAGTGCGGCTGCTCCTACTCGTATCGCCGCCATGAAGGAGGTCGCCGCCGAGCACTTTCCTAAGGTCATCAGAAGGCAGGTGTACTGCGGATCTGAATCATCCTGTAAGGTTCCAATCTATCCCTATCTTTTTTAGCATGTCCAAAGTAGCTCCGTGTTGAATCCATCCTGAATGAACCCCCCCCCCCACAGGAAAGTGATATGTCGCCGGATCCGGAGCATAACTCCAGACTCCCGCAACACGAGTTCGACTCTGAGTTTTGCACCACCGAGAAGTACCAAAAGCTGAGTTGTGTGCACGGGCACACTCCCACTCGACGTGTATGGACGAAGGGATTCGACATTGGCAGGCGGTTTCTCAGTTGCCCCTTAGAGGTTAGTGCTAATTTCATCATTTTACTTGAGTTAATGCCACCGCTCATCGTGAATACTGTTTAACATTGGCAGGGATATGAGGCTTGTGCCTTTGTTAACTGGATGGATGAAGAATGGCATGGCAGGGCTTGGAGTGTTCTCACCGAGCTCGCAGAAGATAATGTAAAGCTGAAGAAGAAACTGGCTGATCTGGAATGTACAATCAGTATGATGAAGCAAGAAAAAATCAATCACAGGCAATAGATGAAAGCAGGAGACAAGAATGAACTAGCATGTGTAGTTGTGGTTGTCGCATTAGCCATGTTCTATGCGCTGTTTGCAATGATGATTAGGGGTTTTGTTTGAGAGTGTTGGTAAAGCACATCAAGATGTGCTCTAAGTGATGCACATCTAGGTCCTATGCCATTGATGTTACACGAAGATTTGTGCAGATATTTTCCTTTCTCTTTTTTTCTTTTTCTTTGTAGTTTGATTATTACTGGATTTATCAATAAGAAGAGCTCAATGTATTGCTTGCTAACTGTCGTACTCCGTTCGTACCGGTACCGGTGCATAATCCCAAAACCCGTTCCATGTTTTTTTCCTGAAAAAGAAACCTGCGATATAGCCAATAGGAGTCCTACGCAACCTCAGGAATTTGGAGCGACTGGGTACAAATAATTGCGGTTGATTATATCAGCGGTTAGATAATACGTCAACCCTCGCTTCAATTGGCATTTCCTCTTCTCTGCATACCCCAGTTAAGTGTCCACCATCTTTATTGTCCCCGGCATGCCGCGCTACACACTGGCACACACTCTGCAGCCATGTTGAGCGACAGCGAGGACGACAGTTCAGCCAGCAGTATGGCGCTCGATGATAGGTCAACCTCGGAATCATCCCTCTCGTCTTCCATGAGTCCGGCGTCGAGTCCAAACCTCAATTATATCCGGATCATGAAAGGTCTGCCACCTCCGGAGTCATCAGACGACAACCAAACGGACGAGGAGCCGTCGGAGCATGAAGAAGAGGACGACGATGATGATGAGGAGGAATGGCCGAACGAGGAGGAGGAGGACAATGACAACAATGAAAATGACGACGGCAGCGGCGATGATAAGCGAACGGTCAACGACAAGAAGCGTCCTCGCCAAGACAATGCCACGGGGCCATCCAACAACAACAACAACAACAACAACAACAACAACAACAACAACAACAACAACAACAAGAACGACTAAATTAAGAAGACTGTATATATCTCTGTTTCTATTCGCTCATATTAATTTGTTATCTCTGTTTATCCTGTCAATCTTATCGCAGACGGTGAGTAATACATATTTGACAGAGATTTTCTACATTATCACCCATAGGTTGGTTTGTTGAACTATGTGCCATGACAAGCACACAATTCACAAAAAGAGACTGTATGGGCTGTCTATAATGATCGCACACAATTCTGATTACCGACCTGTTTCCCCGGTATCACACACATCTTGTTACGCTGAATCGTTTGTGTTCACCTAGATCATCGCAAACGGTTCATCCGATCGAACTATGTGCTGTATATCGCACACACCTTGATATGGCTGCCTGTTTCTCATCGCAAATGGTTCGTATGGATCAATCGTATGCCCAGCATCGCACACGCAACTAAAATCTCAACCGTGTTTGATGTATCATTCATCGCAAATATTTGCGTATTTTTTGACGGTTTTTTACATCATTGTTTGTGATTAATGCGTCGCACATAGTTTCCTCAAAGGGTCTCTGATCATAGTGCCGCGTTAGCAGCAACCTATAGTAGTGGCATGTCAACCAAAACTATATCCTTGGATTCGTATTTGAACATAGTTTTCAATGATATAATTTCTGGTGACATGCATGAGCATATCGTACTATATAATGTTAGTTAAATTTATGGTCATACTAATATATAGTAAGGTTCCCATGCGTTGCACGGAATAGTGAAATGCATTGATCGGGGAGTTATTTATCTTGACAAAGTATGTGGGGGTCATCTCATGTGTAATGAGTATCGATAGGTTTCTTCAGATATTATTTCTTCTCTAGAGTTCACAAACATCTGGGTGAAATAGATAAAAAAGTATCTTTTGCAAACAAAGCATTCAACTGTTCAACCTGCATCCAAAACATGTGAAGAAATAACACTTATTGTGCTTTGCAAAAATTGATCTTTAAGAATTAGTTTTTGGGTATCGATTTTGTTTATTTTTTCTAGACCACCATGAATGTACTCCCTCCGTCTAGGTGAATAAGTCATCTTAAGTTGTGCACCGTGACCAAGAATGAGGGGAAAACGAGAAAACTTAATGTTTATTTGTTAATTAATAGCATTGCATGCAATGAACTAACCACTACATGTCGTGTTTGGTAGTCTTGAGTCATTGAAAACATGCACGCCCCACATCTCTTATTGGTTGATATGTCAAGAAACAAGAAACGAGGTGGGAGTTAATGCACCACGCCTAAGTGTTTTGGGATTATTTGTTTTTCATGAGGTGACTTAGAGCGAGTACAATAAGGTACAGTCAGCAGGATGTAAGAAGTAGAGGAGAGATGATAGGAGAGAGAATGAAAGCGGGCTCTCATGCAAGAGCCAGCTGCAGCATGTGCTCCTAGGCATTACTCCCTCCATCCAGAGAAGAGTGTACATCTAGAAATTTTAGGACAAAATATGGAGTTAAATAAAAATGCATTGGAAAGGTGCAAGTCACCATATCTCTCATCTTTAATTACCTAACCTCCAATGAGCTAAGTGCATGTAAAAATTAAGAAGACCATATATATATTTCCATTGTCTTGATTACCGTGTGATGAGAGAGAAGTATTTTTTTCTACTTTAAAGTGCATTGGGAAGATAGAAGTACACTCTTCTGTGGACAAATTTTGAGGCTAGATGTACACTCTTCACCGGATGGAGGGAGTATGTGAGAGTGGAAAGTGGGCCATGTATTAATAAAGTAGCACATACTTATAGTTAATAGTTATACATGTTGGCTACAGATGACATGGCACTTTCTTATAGTCAATAGTTGGCTATACTATTAAGTATTAACCATGCTCTTATACACCTATACGGAGGGCTTAAATCAGGATGACTTGGAAGGGGGCAGAGGAGATGTAAGAAATGGTTCATCATAAGTCTTTCACCAGTACTGTAGTAAAATATTCTCAATTAATCTCATAAATGGCAAGCGAGAACTCTAATGGAGCAAAAGCATACATGGAAGATTCAAGACTAAACCATAAATGGATACACTTTTATTCAAGCGCGATACTCTAATAGAGCAAGATCATTCATGGACAGTTCTATACTATAAAAATAAGAAGTCTCCACATGCGTAGACAACAGATTACATTGAGCGAAGACTAATGATCAACATCTAACTTGTTAATGCATATGTCTAGGTGAAGCTCCTTGGAGTCCCCATGCACCATCTTGGGGTGAAAATAATACCATGGGTCTTCCATGTCCACATCGCCAAGAACGGAGCAGCTCGGCAGTGTGCCAATCAGCGTGATGTAGGCGGTGTGGGTGCCCACATAACTCTAAGGGGAAGTAAGAGTGAGCACACACCCGTACAACGCCCTCGTGTCAATGTCGGCGTCATTGCCCTTGACGCACAGTACAGAGATGGGGCGGTAGCATGCGCGGACCTTGTCGGTGCCCACGGCCAAGAGGAAGACGATGTCATCCTCCTCCACGACTAGTAGGCGGCGGCGATCCTCCAGCGACTTCGGCACGACGAACGGGTATGTCGCGGGAAACCACGGCCACCAATGGTGTTGGGAAACGTAGTAATTTCAAAATTTTCCTACGCACACGCAAGATCATGGTGATGCATAGCAACGAGAGGGGAGAGTGTTGTCCACGTACCCTCGTAGACTGAAAGCGGAAGCGTTAGCACAACGCGGTTGATGTAGTCGTACGTCTTCACGATCCGACAGATCAAGTACCGAGCGCACGGCACCTCCGAGTTCAGCACACGTTCAGCCCGATGACGTCCCTCTAACTCCGATCCAGCTGAGTGTTGAGGGAGAGTTTCGTCAGCACGACGGCGTGGTGACGATGTTGATGTTCTACCGACGCAGGGCTTCGCCTAAGCACCGCTACAGTATTATCGAGGTGGACTATAGTGGAGGGGGGCACCGCACACGACTAAGAGATGATCAACTTGTGTGTATAGAGGTGCCCCCCTGCCCCTGTATATAAAGGAGCAAGGGGGTGCGGCCGGCCAAGGGGAGAGGCGCGCCGGAGGAATCCTACTCCCACCGGGAGTAGGACTCCCCCCTTTTCCTAGTTGGATTAGGACTTGGGAGGGGGGATGCCCCACACTTCCCTGAACCGGCCCCCTTTACCCTAAACCAATTCGGTTTGGGCCTTGGGGGGGGGGGGGCGCCCCACACTTCCCTTGCTTCCCTGCTTTTCCACTAAGGCCCATGTAGGCCCATTAAGCCCCCGAGGGGTTCCGGTAACCTCCCGGTACTCCGGTAAAATCCCGATTTTACCCGGAACACTTTCGATATCCAAACATAGGCTTCCAATATATCAATCTTCATGTCTCGACCATTTCGAGACTCCTCGTCATGTCCGTGATCACATCCGGGACTCTGAACAACCTTCGGTACATCAAAACATAAAACTCATAATATAAATGTCATCGTAGCGTTAAGTGTGCGGACCCTACGGGTTCGAGAACTATGTAGACATGACCGAGACACGTCTCCGGTCAATAACCAATAGTGGAACCTGGATGCTCATATTGGCTCCTACATATTCTACGAAGATCTTTATCGGCCAGACCGCATAACAACATACGTTGTCCCCTCTGCCATCGCTATGTTACTTGCCCGAGATTCGATAGTCGGTATCTCAATACCTAGTTCAATCTCGTTACCGGCAAGTCTCTTTACTCGTTTAGTAAAATATCATCCCTTTGGATCGACAAAACCTTCCAGTTGCATCATATACAACTCTTCTTCCAGAAATCCATTCAACAATGCAGTTTTGACATCAATCCGCCATATTTCATAATCATAAAACATGGCAATTGCTAACATGATTCAGACAGACTTAAGCATCGCTACGGGTGATAAGGTCTCATCGTAGTCAATCCCTTGAACTTGTCGAAAACCTTTTGCAACAAGTCAAGCTTTATAGACAGTAACATTACCGTCAGCGTCAGTCTTCTTCTTGAAGATCCATTTATTCTCAATTGCTTGCCGATCAATGGGCAAAGTCAACCAAAGTCCACACTTTGTTCTCATACATGGATCCCATCTCAGATTTCATGGCCTCAAGCCATTTTGCGGAATCTGGGCTCACCATCGCTTCTTCATAGTTCGTAGGTTCGTCATGGTCTAGTAACATAACTTCCAGAACAGTATTACCATACCACTCTGGTGCGGATCTTACTCTGGTTGACCTACGAGGTTCAGTAACAACTTGATCTAAAGTTTCATGATTATCATCATTAACTTCCTCACTAATTGGTCTCGGTGTCGCAGAAACCGTTTTCTGTGATGAACTACTTTCCAATAAGGGAGCAGGTACAATTACCTCATCAAGTTCTACTTTCCTCCCACTCACTTCTTTCGAGAGAAACTCCTTTTCTAGAAAAACTCTGAATTTAGCAACAAAAGTCTTGCCTTCGGATCTGTGATAGAAGGTGTACCCAACAGTCTCCTTTGGATATCCTATGAAGACACATTTCTCCGATTTGGGTTCGAGTTTATCAGGTTGAAGCTTTTTCACATAAGCATCGCAGCCCCAAACTTTCAGAAACGACAACTTTGGTTTCTTACCAAACCATAGTTCATAAGGCGTCGTCTCAACGGATTTTGATGGTGCCCTATTTAACGTGAATGCGGCCGTTTCTAAAGCATAACCCCAAAACGATAGCGGTAAATCTGTAAGAGACATCATAGATCACACCATATCTAGTAAAGTACGATTACGATGTTCGGACACACCATTACGTTGTGGTGTTCCGGGTGGCGTGAGTTGCAAAAGTATTCCGCATTGTTTCAAATGTAGACCAAACTCGTAACTCAAATATTCTCCTCCATGATCAGATTGTAGAAACTTTATTTTCTTGTTACGATGATTTTCATCTTCACTCTGAAATTCTTTGAACTTTTCAAATGTTTCAGACTAATGCTTCATTAAGTAGATATACCCATATCTGCTTAAATCATCTATGAAGGTGAGAAAATAACGATATCCGCCACGAGCCTCAACATTCATCGGACCACATACATCTATATGTATGATTTCCAACAAATCAGTTGCTCTCTCCATAGTTCCGGAGAACGGCATTTTAGTCATCTTGCCCATGAGGCACGATTCGCAAGTACCAAGTGATTCATAATCAAGTGGTTCCAAAAGTCCATTAGTATGGAGTTTCTTCATGCGCTTTACACCGATATGACCTAAACGGCAGTGCTACAAATAAGTTGCACTATCATTATCAACTGCATCTTTTGGCTTCAACATGATGAATATGTGTGTCACTACTATCGAGATTCAATAAGAATAGACCACTCTACACAAGTGCATGACCATAAAAGATATTACTCATATAAATAGAACAACCATTATTCTCTGATTTAAATGAATAACCGTCTCGCATCAAACAAGATCCAGATATAATTCCATGCTCAACGCTGGCACCAAATAACAATTATTTAGGTCTAATACTAATCCCGAAGGTAGATGTAGAGGTAGCGTGCCGACCGCGATCACATCGACTTTGGAACCATTTCCCACGCGCATCGTCACCTCGTCCTTAGCCAATCTTCGCTTAATCCATAGCCCCTGTTTCAAGTTGCAAATAATAGCAACATCACTAGTATCAAATACCCAGGTGCTACTGCGAGCATTAGTAAGGTACACATCAATAACATGTATATCACATATACCTTTGTTCACCTTGCCATCCTTCTTATCCGCCAAATACTTGGGGCAGTTCCGCTTCCAGTGACCAGTCTGCTTGCAGCAGAACCACTCAGTTTCAGGCTTAGGTCTAGACTTGTGTTTCTTCTCTTGAGCAGCAACTTGCTTGCTGTTCTTCTTGAAGTTCCCCTTCTTCTTCCCTTTGCCCTTTTTTCTTGAAACTAGTGGTCTTGTTGACCATCAACACTTGATGCTCCTTCTTGATTTCTACCTCCGCAGCCTTTAGCATTGCGAAGAGCTCGGGAATTGTTTTAATCATCCCTTGCATATTATAGTTCATCATGAAGCTCTTGTAGCTTGGTGGCAGTGATTGAAGAACTCTGTCAATGACACTATCGACCGGAAGATTAACTCCCAGCTGAGTCAAGTGATTATGGTACCCAGACATTCTGAGTATATGTTCACTGACAGAACTATTCTCCTCCATCTTGCAGCTATAGAACTTATTGGAGACTTCATATCTCTCAATCCGGGAATTTGCTTGAAATATTAACTTCAACTCCTGGAACATCTCATATGCTCCATGATGTTCAAAACATCGTTGAAGTCCCAGTTCTAAGCCGTAAAGCATGGCACACTGAACTATCGAGTAGTCATCAACACGCAACTGCCAGGCATTCACAATGTCTGCAGTTGCTGGCGCAGGAGGTACACCTAGCGATTCTTCCAGGACATAACTCTTTTGTGCAGCAATGAGGATAATCCTGAAGTTATGGACCCAGTCCGTGTAATTGCTACCATCATCTTTCAACTTTGCTTTCTCAAGGAACACATTAAAATTCAATGGAACAATAGCACGGGCCATCTATCTACAATCAACCTAGACAAGCAAGATACTATCAGGTACTAAGTTCATGATAAATTTAAGTTCAATTAATCATATTACTTAAGAACTCCCACTTAGATAGACATCCCTCTAATCCTCTAAGTGATCACGTGATCCAAATCAACTAAACCATGTCCGATCATCACGTGAGATGGAGTAGTTTCAATGGTGAACATCACTATGTTGATCATATCTACTATATGACTCACGTTCGACCTTTTGGTCTCCATGTTAAGAGGCCATATCTGTTATATGCTAGGCTCGTCAAGTTTAACCTGAGTATTCCGCGTGTGCAACTGTTTTGCACCCGTTGTATTTGAACATAGAGCCTATCACACCCGATCATCACATGGTGTCTCAGCACGAAGAACTTTCGCAACGATGCATACTCAGGGAGAACACTTATACTTTGATAATTCAGTGAGGGGTCATCTTATAATGCTACCGTCATTCAAAGAAAGATAAGATGCATAAAAGATAAACATCACACGCAATCAATATAAGTGATATGATATGGCCATCATCATCTTGTGCTTGTGATCTCCATCTCCGAAGCACCATCATGATCACCATCGTCACTGGCGCGACACCTTGATCTCCATCGTAGCATCGTTGTCGTCTCGCCAATCTTATGCTTCCACGACTATCGCTACCGCTTAGTGATAAAGTAAAGCATTACAGGGCGATTGTATTGCATATAATAAAGCAACAACCATATGGCTCCTGCTAGTTGCCGATAACTCGGTTACATAACATGATCATCTCATACAATATAGCATCACTCTTGACCATATCACATCACAACATGCCCTACAAAAACAAGTTAGACGTCCTCTACTTTGTTGTTGCAAGTTTTACGTGGCTGCTATGGGCTTAGCAAGAACCGTTCTTACCTACGCATCAAAACCACAAGGATAGTTTGTCAAGTTGGTGCTGTTTTAACCTTCACAAGGACCGGGCGTAGCCACACTCGGTTCAACTAAAGTTGGAGAAACTGACACCCGCCAGCCACCTATGTGCAAAGCACGTCGGTAGAACCAGTCTCGCGTAAGCGTACGCGTAATGTTGGTCCGGGCCACTTCATCCAACAATACCACCGAACCAAAGTATGACATGCTGGTAAGCAGTATGACTTATATCGCCCACAACTCACTTGTGTTCTACTCGTGCATATAACATCAACACATAAAACCTGGCTCGGATGCCACTGTTGGGAAACGTAGTAATTTCAAAATTTTCCTACGCACACGCAAGATCATGGTGATGCATAGCAACGAGAGGGGAGAGTGTTGTCCACGTACCCTCGTAGACCAAAAGCGGAAGCATTAGCACAACGTGGTTGATGTAGTCGTACGTCTTCATGATCTGACCAATCAAGTAACGAACGCACGGCACCTTCGAGTTCAGCACACGTTCAGCCCGATGACGTCTCCCTAACTCCGATCCAGCCGAGTGTCGAGGGAGAGTTTCGTCAGCACGACGGCGTGGTGATGATGTTTATGTTCTACCGACGCAGGGCTTCGCCTAAGCACCGCTACAGTATTATCGAGGTGGACTATAGTGGAGGGGGGCACCACACACGGCTATGAGACGATCAACTTGATCAACTTGTGTGTGTAGAGGTGCCCCCTACCCCTGTATATAAAGGAGCAAGGGGGGGTGCGGGCGGCCAAGGGGAGAGGCGCGCCGGAGGAATCCTACTCCCACCGGGAGTAGGACTCCCCCCTTTTCCTAGTTGGATTAGGACTTGGGAGGGGGAAGAAGGAAAGAGGGGGCCGGCCCCCTTTGCCCTAAACCAATTCGGTTTGGGCCTTGGGGGGGGGCGCCCCACACTTCCCTTTCTTCCCTCCATTTCCACTAAGCCCCATGTAGGCCCATTAAGCCCCCGGGGGGTTCTGGTAACCTCCCGGTACTCCGGTAAAATCCCGATTTTACCCGGAACACTTCCGATATCCAAACATAGGCTTCCAATATATCAATCTTCATGTCTCGACCATTTCGAGACTCCTCGTCATGTCCATGATCACATCCGGGACTCCGAACAACCTTCGGTACATCAAAACATAAAACTCATAATATAACTGTCATCGTAGCGTTAAGCGTGCGTACCCTACGGGTTCGAGAACTATGTAGACATGACCGAGACACGTCTCCGGTCAATAACCAATAGCGGAACCTGTATGCTCATATTGGCTCCTACATATTCTACAAAGATCTTTATCGGTCAGACTGCAGAACAACATACGTTGTTCCCTTTGTCATCGGTATGTTACTTGCCCGAGATTCGATCATCGGTATCTCAATACCTAGTTCAATCTCGTTACCGGCAAGTCTGTTTACTCGTTCCGTAATACATCATCCCGCAACTAACTCATTAGTTGCAATGCTTGCAAGGCTTAAGTGATGTGCATTACCGAGAGGGCCCAGAGATACCTCTCCGACAATCGGAGTGACAAATCCTAATCTCGAAATACGCCAACCCAACAAGTACCTTCGGAGACACCTGTAGAGCACCTTTATAATCACCCAGTTACGTTGTGATGTTTGGTAGCACACAAAGTGTTCCTCCGATAAACGGGAGTTGCATAATCTCATAGTCATAGGAACATGTATAAGTCATGAAGAAAGCAATAGCAACATCTTAAACGATCGTGTGCTAAGCTAACGGAATGTGTCATGTCAATCACATCATTCTCCTGATGATGTGATCCCGTTAATCAAATGACAACCCATGTCAATGGCTAGGAAACTTAACCATCTTTGATCAACGAGCTAGTTAAGTAGAGGCATACTAGTGACACTCTGTTTGTCTATGTATTCACACATGTATTACGTTTCCGGTTAATACAATTCTAGCATGAATAATAAACATTTATCATGATATAAGGAAATAAATAATAACTTTATTATTAACGAGGCAACGGTAAAATGCTACTCCAGCTTTGGTGGATTGATGGTGGAAAATATGGTGGTAGTGCGTAGTACACTTGCCCGATAGGGGTCGCCTCAGACAGCAGTTACTACACGCGCATGGGGGTGTGAGTTATCCAATCTTCTAACCCTTTCTATGGTTGCCATGGGCCTCCTTTTATAGATCAAGGGGTAACCACAGTGGCAAAGTAGTCATTATGCACTGACAAGATAGCAAACAGTGCTATCATACCTAACTCTACAGGCTGACAGGGGCGCAATAAATGCACAGCTTAACGTCACATTGTTGGTTGGCCGGCAAGGCTTGTCGGGCTATCTTGTCAGCTGATACGTCTCCATCGTATCTACTTTTCAAAACACTTTTGACGTTGTTTTGGACTCTAACTTGCATGATTTGAATGGAACTAACCCGGACTGACGCTGTTTTCAGCAGAATTGCCATGGTGTTATTTTTGTGCAGAAATAAAAGTTCACGAAGAATATATTTGGAATATATAAAAAATACTGGTGAAAGAATCAACGTCAGGGGGGCCACATCCTGTCCACGAGGGTGGGGGCGCGCCCCCCTATCTCATAGGCCCCCTGATGCCCCACTAACCTCAACTCCAACTCTATATATTCACGTTTGGGGAGAAAAAATCAGAGAGAAGGATTCATCGCGTTTTAGGATATGGAGCCGCCGCCAAGCCCTAATCTCTCTCGGGAGGGCTGATCGGGAGTCCGTTCGGGGCTCGGAGAGGGGAATTCGAAGCCATCCTCATCATCAACCTTCCTCCATCACCAATTTCATGATGCTCACCGCCGTGCGTGAGTAATTCCATCGCAGGCTTGCTGGACGGTGATGGGTTGGATGAGAATTATCATGTAATCGAGTTAGTTTTGTTAGGGTTTGATCCCTAGTATCCATTATGTTCTGAGATTGATGTTGTTATGACTTTGCTATGCTTAATGCTTGTCACTAGGGCCCGAGTGTCATGATTTCAGATCTGAACCTATTATGTTTTCATGAATGTATGTGAGTTCTTGATCCTATCTTGCAAGTATATAGTCACCTATTATGTGTTATGATCCGTTAACCCCGAAGTGACAATAATCGGGATACTTACCGGTGATTACCGTAGTTTGAGGAGTTCATGTATTCACTAAGTGTTAATGCTTTGGTCTGGTACTCTATTAAAAGGAGGCCTTAGTATCCATTAGTTTCCAATAGGACCCCGCTGCCACGGGAAGGTAGGACAAACAATGCCATGCAAGTTCTTTTCCATAAGCACGTATGACTATATCCGGAATACATGCCTACATTACATCGATGAACTGGAGCTAGTTCTGTGTCACCCTATGTTATAACTGTTGTATGAGGAATCGCATGCGACATAATTATCCATCACTGATCCATTTTCTACGAGATTTTCACATATTGATCTCCACTTAGTTACTTTACCGTTGCCACTGTTAAAATCACTACAAAACTATTACTATTACTTTTGCCACTGTTACCGCTACTTCCATATTACTTTGCTACTAAATACTTTGTTGCAGATATTAAGTCTTTCAGATGTGGTTGAATTGACAACTCAGCTGTTAATACTTGAGAATATTCTTTGGCTCCCCTCGTGTCGAATCAATAAATTTGGATTTCATACACTACCCTCGAAAACTGTTGCGATCCCCTATACTTGTGGGTTCTCAAGACTATTTTCTGGCGCCGTTGCCGGGGAGCATAGCTCTATTCTTTGAGTCATAAGGGATTTATATCTGTTGATCACTATGAAGAACTTGAAAGATGAAAGAACCAAGATTTATCCCTCAACTACGAGGGGAGGTAATGAACTGTCATCTAGCTCTGCACTTGATTCACCTTCTGTTATCAGTAAACTTGCGCCGCTTACACCTGCTATTCATTCTGATATGTCGCATGTTATTGATGATGCCACTTCTGCTATGCATGATGCTTATGATGAAACTACTTCTATGCTTGATAATACGGTGCCACTAGGTGAATTTCTTAATGAAGAACACGCTAGGGTTAGAGAGAATGAAATTATTGAAACTAATAATATTGATGAAAGTGATGATGAAGATTCTCCCCCTAGATATGAATTGCCTTTTCTGCCTGAGGGTTATGTTATGGATGAAGAAACTGCTAGATACTTTTTAGCTTGCAATGATAGAAATGATCTTAAGAATCTGTTAGCTAAGATGAAAGAAAAATCCTTGAATGCTAGAATGAAACATGACCCTGCTTTTGCTACTGCACCTATATGTATCTCTGATAAGGATTATGATTTCTCTATCGATACTAAGTTAATTACTTTGATTGAATCTGATCGTTTTTATAGTTATGAATCTGAAACTGTTGTGGCACATCTTACTAAATTAAATGATATAGCCACCCTGTTCACTAATGATGAGAAAACTCGCTATTACTTTATCCTTAAGTTATTTCCATTCTCATTAAAGGGTGATGCTAAAACATGGTTTAATTCTCTTGATCCTGGTTGTTTGTGTAGTCCCCAGGATATGATTTATTACTTCTTTGGTAAATATTTCCCTGCTCAAAAGAAACAAGCTGCCTTAAGGGAAATGTATAATTTTGTGCAAATTGAAGAAGAGAATCTCCCACAAGCTTGGGGGAGACTTCTCCGATTACTTAATGCTTTGCCTGATCATCCTCTCAAGAAAAATGAAATACTTATATCTTTTATAATGGACTAACTAATGCTTCCAGAGACCACCTGGATAGTAGTGCTGGTTGTGTTTTTAGGGAAAGAACTGTTGATCAAGATGAATTGCTATTGAATAATAAGTTGAGTAATGAAAATGATTGGACACTTCCTGAACCAACTCCTAAGCCAACTCCGAAGAAAAGGGGTATTCTATTTCACAATCCTGAAGATATGCAAGAGGCAAAGAAATCTATGAAAGAAAAAGGTATTAAAGTTGAAGATGTTAAGAATTTACCACCTATCGAAGAAATACATGATCTTGATAACCCGACACAGGTAGTGTTGGGGATATAACTATTGATTATAAACCGCCCAAGAGGGGCCGGATTATACTCATAGTGAGTTGTTCCTGTCATAGCCCACGAGGACAAGGAGTACCGTGCTTTAGGAGAGTTAATAAGAGGGCCCAAGGCCAAAAGGCGGATTATGACCCATAGATATAAACCACCGTAAGATGTATAACTTGTGTTGTGAGATAAGAAAAGGTAGAAACCAAGGCAGACACGTTTATGAGCCGGCCGGGACTCTGTAAACCGCCGGGTGTCAACCTGTGTATATAAAGGGATGACCCGGCGATGGTTTAGGGACAAGAAACAACAGATCGAGAGCCGGGTCAAGCGTATTCGCTCCACGTTCATCGAAACCCTAGCAATACCAACTACAAACTGCACTAGGCTTTTACCTTCATCGTAACGGGCCGAACCAGTATAACCTCTCGTGTCCTTTATCCTGTTTAACCCCTTTAAACTAACCTCAACACGATGGCCTCACGACTAAGTGCTCACACTAGGAAATCTGCCGTGATGTTTCCACGATAGTTGGCGCCCACCGTGGGGCTATCGCACGATGGTTTCGAGTTCTTGAAGGGAAGCTTTGAAGGGCTCAAGGGATACGCCGTGGACCGGATGACCAAGAGTTGCTGCGGCAAGCTCTACATCAACGATGCAGGCTGGGGCCCCGAGGCCGGCTCCATCGAGTACGGGTACTGGATCCCCTTCGGCGGAATTCATGTCTTCATCGGCAAGATCGGCGAACCGGGCCCTGAGCCGAACATGTGCACCGACATCATTGAGATGGCTCAGTGTGTGAGACCCACCCGGGTTCAGCCTGCCATGAAGCATGCCTTCATGGGAGTCATCCACGGGGCAGAATCTGAGGATAGATCGGTATCTGATGGTGAAACCGTCGTTTACTCCGATGACGAGTCATCTACTGGAGAGACTGAGTCATTGTACCAGCTGCAAGACGGCCAGCTTGGGGGCTATTCCGATGGCAATAGTATTCCGGATTCACACGAGCCGCTGAACCGGGTTGCAATCTTTATGGCCGGTACACAGCCAGGGCAGAATTCTTCAACTGCGGCGGTGTTAATCTCCGGGTCAGCAGCGGCAACAGCAGCAAGGGCAGGAGGCCCTGCGCGCTCGTTGGCTCAAGTCTTGTCTAGTTTACTTGACGCTTTAGTAACACTAATGACGACCAAGGTTAGTGTGGCAAACCGGGATGAACATAATGCGGAAATTGCCAAGGTGAGAGACCAGATAACTCAAGCCAAGGAAGACCTGGCAGCCAAGGATATTAGGATGGCCACGATGCGGGCCGAGTTGGAGGCTCAGGCACAGTGGGTTCAACCGGAATCCTTCCAGCTTATGTTAGATCAGAACGCGTCGAATGATGTCGTGAGGAGAAGGCATCAGAACCGCCTACCTTTGGTTGACGAGCCGAGAAACCTCTTCAACACGCCCTGAGCAGGGACTAGTGTCAGATCACGGGTTCCGACAAACCCTTGAGGTTCGAACACTGGGGTGCGCATGAAGACAATGAACTCAATGAACTAGCTCTCTAAGATCTTGCGGACGAACTCAACGAAATCAGAACACAGAAAGACACAAGATTTATACTGGTTCGGGCCACCGCTGTGGTGTAATACCCTACTCTAGTGTGGTGGTGGTAGATTGCCACTTGGGCTGATGATGAACAGTACTGGGGAAAGAACAACCTCCTAAGGTTGAGGCGTTCTTGTGCTTGGTGAACTTGTGTGGGTGAGATGATCTTCGATCCGCTCTTGAATTGTGATAAGGTCGATCCTCTCACTGTGGTGCCTAGTAAAACTTATATAGGCCCTGGTCCTTTCCCCAAATATTGAGTGGGAAGGGAGCCAACAATGGCCAATTCGAAAGGGGAAAGCTAGTACAAGTTATCCTGACAAAAGGTGGTCTTCGCCTGCCAAAGATTCTGGTGATGACGCCGTCTTGGGCTCCATGGTGACCTCCGTCCTGCCGTACTTCTAGTCTTGGTCTCGTTGCACCAATATGGAAACCTTTTCTTGATGCCTTGGTACTCCGCGCCTGTGCTTGCCCCTTGGCACCAAAGGGGAAACAAGGACACTGCGCGCTGGCGCCCGCTTGGTCTCGATCGTCATGGCTCACGTCACGAGGACCTCGCGAGGTTTGCCTTGCCTTGATCTCTTCGCCCCTCGTGAGCCTGCCTGGCGAGGCCGCTCCTGAGGAGGTCTTGCATCGTCTGCCTCGCGAGGCTTGGCCCCTCGTGAGGGTCTTAGTTGCCTTGTCGATGAAGGTGGGCCCTACAGACCTGCTAGCCCAGCCACGCCGTGGGCCGTAGGCAGGCAAGTCTGGGAACCCCCATTCCCAGAACGTTAACAGTAGCCCCCGGGACCAAGGCGCTCTCGGGCTTGGCTTCGAGGCGAAGCCAGAGGATCAAGAGTGGAGCACCGCGGGCCCCAAAAGCCTGCAGCCTCGGTTGACGTGTGGCGGTTGATTGGACATGGGTGTCTCTACTTCCCCATGCTGCCTCGGCAACTGCCCGACTTGACAAGTCCCTGTGACATGCAAGTAAAACCATCATTACCTGCGATCATGGGGGTGCTGGTTGGCCTTCTCCTGCTATAAATGGAGAGGGGACAGAGCCCCCGTCGCTCATCTCTTCCCGTTCCACTCGCTTCTTCTTCCTCCGCTCCACTGCTAGTAGCAGCCTCAATGGATCCGATCTGTAGGTTTTTGGCTGAGGAGAAGGGAAAGGTTCCCCTCGACGAGCTGGCGCTGCTTCCGCCAAAGAAGAGGTCGGTCCACCGCTGCGACTCCACGGAGATGCAGGTGGTGAGGAGGCCTTGGTGCGAGCGGCCTCCTCCTGGGTATCCACTGCCCTTGTACGCCCAAGCCGGGGGCTCAGGAGGATGAAATGAAGGCATCGGCGCAGGCACCACGGCCAAGGTTGACACGCCGCAGCGGGGAGTGCCTTCTCTCCTGGAGTCCAAGCCGCGGACTCCTCGCTTGAGCTCGTGTTGTGGGCGGCGATGCCCCTAAGCTCCTGGATCCGCTTTCCACGCTTCTTCTCCGATGTGATGCCACCAAGGGGGCCTCTCAAGCTCTGGTTGCAGCATGTTGATTGCGACGCTCCGGCGACCGAAGCAGAGATTGAAGCAGTCTCCACCGGCAAGATCTTCATGACCCACGGCTGGGGTGAGGTCGCGCGGGTTTGCCGTGCGGAGGGAGCCCTCGCGATCCACTTTGAGTATGACGGCGCCTCCATGCTATTCTTCAAGGTCTTCGATGCGGAGGATCACCGGTTGGAGTGTTGCCCTGAAGGGGTGCGCCAGGATGAGGCGCGCCCCGCTCGCGGCTGCTCCAACAGCAGCGTCTCTTGGGAGTCCAGCGGTTCTCTCGAGCTCTACGAGATTCTAGAGACGAGCGACGATAGCTACGTGCCCCCGAGCTCTCGCTGCACTCAGAGCAGGGCCGCAACGTCTGGCCGCCACCTTTGCTGATCTGGATGGGGTTGGCGCCGGCCTCCCGCGGCCCACTGTAGATGATGGCGTCGGCCGCGGGGGTGTGTACATAGGATTCTCCTAGGTTCGCATCTTTTGTTCCCTGCGAGGAATCAAGAAGTACCCCGTGGGGGCGTGTAAAGGGTTTGCAATGTCTTTGTTGATGTTATCCCAATTAAGGAAGCCTTGTTAGTGAAAGTCCTATTTAGGCTCGGTATTCCCTTTCCAACCTCGTGACAACTTGTTGCTCTACGCCGACAGGTCCCGGTCCCCAGGCAAGCTGCAGCCGTCGCTGATATGCTAGGTCACGTGCCATGGTCAAGGCCAGGAGGTGAGCGCCCCGAAGTCCAGTTAGAGCCCCTGAGGTGCGATGCTCAGGGGGTCCCCTTTAGCGCTCAAGAAGCCGTGGTAAGGTAAGAAAGGGAGGCGACGTTGCCGCAACAGGGATGCGGCGAGCGTGTCCCCTAGGTCCCAACGATTGGTTGAGCTCGTTGATCCGAGCTCGTGACTTATCTTGGCGGTCCGGGGTCGATTCTTCGTGATGTGCCAGTCTGGTGCGCGATCATCCTCAGCGTAGCTAGGTCAGGCCCATACGAGCCTTCCCCCTTCCTATGCTCTCCTTTGTGCTCTACGTCCTCAGGTCCCGGCCCTCGAGCGAGCTCAGCTGCCGTTGGTATGCCAGGCCGCGAGCCGTGGTCTAAGCCAGGGGGTGAGGGCTGGAGAGCCAGTAAGAGCTCCTGAGTCGCGATGCTCAAGAGCCCCCTTTAACGTGCAAGCGGATTACTTGGAAGAGGTCGGAGCTCGCGGTGCCGCCTGGTGCTATTCTCGTGAGATTCCTGCGAGCCAGCACAAGGAAGAACACGATCTGCCATTATGGTTGCCAGCCTGCCGCTGATTGCTTCGTGAAGGGTTGAGGGCACCGAGGGCCTAGTGAGGTGACGTGCGTGGGGCGTGCCGCAAGCCAAAGCTCGACCGCTCAGGTTTATCGACGTGGTAGGGACGGACCCGTGCACCAGCGCCGTGCCGGCGTGAGGGGGGGCCGTGGGAGGTGACGATTGAGGAGGTAGTAATCATAGGTAGATCAAACATGAGAGTAGCAGGCTTAAGTAAGTGCATGAGAGATACGTGCCACTGGGTCAGGCCCGAGCGGCTTGGTGTTGATGCAGCCCGAGGGGCGCCCCCAACAAGGTAAGCTAAAGACATAAAAAAGGATACATGCCACAGGGACGGACCCGCGCGGCCTGGGAATGATGCAGCCCGAGGGACGCTCCCAGCTGAATGAACTTGGAAAGCTGTCACCTGGTTATATTGGCGAAGGAGAGTTGGGGAGCTGAAGGTGCACGGAGAAGGGGTTGCTCCTCACGAGCCTCCGGAGCTCTGAGCCTCGGGAGACTCTGGGGGATCATGTGGTTCCTTGAGGATCGTCTCCATCTCCATCAGGACGGCATGGTGCCTGGCCTCCTGAGCCGCTAGGATGCGCCACAAGTTGCGCTGGTAGGCAGATGATACTCTCGCAGGCCAAAGGACATGTGAACGTAGCTGTGCGGTGGGCCCTCGCAGCGTCCCACATGCGAAGGCAAGAAAAGCTCCTGAGAAGCAGCCCTGTTGAGCCCTGGAATGTCAATGCAAGCACGCACCCTGGCATCCTCGCCTGGATGGGAAGCCGCGTCTCGTGAGCGGCGGTCGCCGTGCATGGCCCTTGCGTCTTGTAATTCCTGGGTGGTCTTGGTGACGAACCCCTGAACGGTGGTCAATCCTTGCCCTGTGCCCTCTCGAGGGAAACGTGCCGCGAAGCATGCCTCCAAGTGGTGCCCGAGTGCCTCCCTAATGATGTGGGCGAGGTCTGAGGCCTTCTAGAAGAAATCCCCTGAGCCCTGCCCGAGAAGGGCACCGGGCGCGCCTTCCTATGCGATGGAGGGAGGCGCCCCTAGAGCGGGCGCTGATCCTGACGAGGCTCCGGCTGTGACGCCACCCTCCTGAGGTCCTGCGCGGTGCAGCTGCTTCTTCTTATTGGGCATGGCCTCAGGAGGGCGCTCACCCTTGCTGTCGGGGTCGTCGATTGCTGTAGCTTGGAAGGCACGCTCGAGGGAGCACACCGCATCTCTTTCTTCACATAGGACCGTGATGATCCCGCCGCTTCCCAGCATCTTGAGGACATTGTAGCCATGATGGGTCACTGCCACAAACTTGGCCAGGGCTGGATAACCGAGGATGGCATTGTACGGCAGGCGGATGTGCGCGACGTCGAAGTTGATGAGCTCGGTGCGGTAGTTCTTGCATTCCCCGAAGGTGACAGGGAGGCGGACCTGCCCTATCGGTGTGGTGGAACCGTCGGTCACTCCTGAGAAAGGCTTGGTGGGCTGAACCTGGTCATACAGCACTTGGAGGCTGTCGAATGTGTCCACGGACATGACGTTGAGCCCTGCGCCGCCATCGATGAGGGTCTTGGTAACTTGCACGTTGGTGATGACTGGGGAGCAAAGCATCGGGAGGGCGCCAGCGGTAGCTGCGCACTTGAGCTGGTCTGCCGAAATGAAAGTAATGGGGCACTGGGACCATCTGAGCGGGCGCATGGGCGAGCTTGGGAAGGACTGCATTCACTTCACGAGCAAACTGCTTGAAGATACGCTGCGAGGCTGGGGCCTGGGCTCCGCCCAAGATGCAAGCGATAGCACGCGGTTCCTGGAAGCCCCCATCCCCATCGTCCTAATGGTGTTCGTCATTCCTTCTTGGAGGTGCTGGCAGCAGAGGGAGCCCGGCGTTTCCTTGAGGATGATCCTCATGAGGCTGATCCTCCCAGCGGTCCTCACGAGGCCGGTCGCGCCACTCTTGGCGCAGGCCACGGTCGTCCCATCGTCCGCCACCACGTGCTCCTCCTCGGTCATAGCCCCGGTCGCCGCGCTCTTGGCGTCGACCGAAGCGCCCTTCTCAAATGGCTCTGAGCTCCCAACACTCACTGGTGTTGTGGGTGTTCAGGTTGTGGAAGGCACAGAACAGACGGCTGCCCTTGGATGACTCTGGCTGGTGTCTGGTTCCGCTGCGAGCATGGCTGCTCCCTTGCGCTTCACGTCCTTGGCCTTGGCTTTCTTCTCCTCTGGGTCCACAGCAAGGAGCTCGAGGTGGGAGAGGCGCCCCTCCTCAGCTCTAGCACACTTGGTCACGATGTTGAACAACTCCAGGGTCGTGCACATCTCTTCATGGATGGCGAGCTCCTCCTTCATCTTGACGTCGCGGACGCCATCAGAGAACGCAGAGATCATGGCCTCATCAGTCACCTTGGGGATCTTGATCCGTGTGCTTTTGAAGCACTGAATGTACTTTTGCAGGGTCTCTCCTGGTTCTTGCTTGATGCCGCGTAGGTCGTCCACGACCGGGGGGCGGTCGCGAGTACCCTGGAAGTTGGCGATGAAGAGGGTGCACATTTCGTCCCAGGAGGAAATTGAGCCTGGAGGCAGGTTCAGGATACAAGAGCGGGCGCCTTCCTTGAGAGCCATGGGAAACTAGTTCGCCATGACTTTCTCGTCGCCGTCGGCCGCTTCGATGCTCAGCTCGTAGAGCTGCAAGAACTCCTCGAGGTCGGGGGTGCCATCGTAGCGAGGAGGCAGATCCGGCTTAAACTTGCTCGGTCAGGCGACGCTACGCAGCTCGGTGGTGAAGGCGCGGCAGCCAGCTGTGGTCACCGGGACCCGCTTTGAGGGTGGAGCTTGGTCTTGATGGGGTCCGTGCCCTGCCGCTATGGGTGGCGTGTGATCTTGCCGCTGCAGCCAGTCCCGACGCGATGGTGCGAGGAGCGGCGGAGCATTTTCTTGCGGTCGAGGGACCTCTTGACAGCTTCTTTCTTCACGTGCGGGCGCGAGACGCGGCGGGTTGTGTCGCAGAGCCACGCGTCTTGGCACCAGGGTAGCGTCTTGGGGCTGAGTTGGTGGAGGCGCCCCGTGAGCTACATCGCTCGTAGCTGGCAGAGGGCGAGGCGGAGGAAGGGACAACATAGGAGAGCCCCCTGTGGCGCAGACAAGCTCGGCGATGCGGTCGAGCCAGTCCTCGTCGAGGTCGTCGACTGGTCGGTAGCGCAGGAGCTCGTGCGCCATGAGGAGCGGGGCCCGTGCGTCCATGGGAGGACAACATGCATGGGAAGAAGAACCGGTCGGGGTCAGCGATGGAGTGGCGGTGCGGCCATCCCGCCGCAACAAGGGGTGCAGCGAGGATGCTTGCTTCTCGTTCCCCGCCAGGCCGATGGTGGCGTTGGCGGCAGGCGACGAGGAACAATGAGGTGGTCCGCAGATGGGAGCCGTCTGAGCAACGTGGGCGGCGAGGGCAGCCCGGCACTCGGCACGAGCGCGGCGCGCGTCTGCCATGGAGACGACGAAGTAATGGAGCGTGGAGCGACGGAAAGAAGCTTCGGCGCACCCCTACCTGGCGCGCCAAATGTTGGATCACGGATTCTGGCAAACCCTTGAGGTTCAAACATTGGGGTGCGTGCGAAGGTTTTCTCCCTATCGATCCACACCATAGCTTTTTTCTCTAACATCTTACGGATGATCTCAAAGAACTCACAACACAGAAAGACACAAGATTTATATTGGTTCGGGCCACCATTGTGGTGCAATACCCTACTCCAGTGTGGTGGTTGTGGATTGCCTCTTGGGCTGATGATGAACAGTACAGGGGGAAGAGCAGCCTCTTGAGGTTGAGGCGTTCTTGTGCTTGGTGAACTTGTGTGGGTGAGATGATCTTGGATCCGCTCTCGACTCATGATAAGGTCGATCCTCTCTCTGTGGTGGCTAGTTCTACTTATATAGGCCCTGGTCCTCTCCCCAAATATTGAGCGGGAAGGGAGCCAACAACGGCCAATTCGAAAGGGGACAGTTAGTACAAGTTATCCTGACAAAAGGTGGTCTTCGCCTGCCAAAGGTTCCGGTGATGACGCCGTCTTGGGCTCCATGGTGACCTCTGTCCTGCCGTCCTTCTTGTCTTGGTCTCGTTGCACCAATATGGAAACCTTTGCTTGATGCCTCAGTACTCCGCGCATGTGCTTGCCCCCTTGGCAGCAAAGGGGAAACAAGGACACTGCATGATGGCGCCCGCCTGGTCTCGATTGTCATGGCTCACGTCACGAGGACCTCGCGAGGTTTTCCTTGCGTTGATCTCTCCGCCCCTCATGAGCCTGCCTGGCGAGGCCGCTCCTGAGGAGGTCTTGCGTCGTCCGCCTCGCGAGGCTTGGCCCCTCGCGAGGGTCTTGAATGCCTTGTCGATGAAGGTGCACTGTACAGACCTGCCATCCCAGCCACACCGTGGGCCATCCCAGAACGCCGACAACTAGTAACCAGCCAGTGATAAACCAGACTAAAGCACCAGGAACAGGGGCGCCGGTTCAACCGTGCACAATGGATCCGCCTCATTAGGGTGATAACCCACTGCAACATGCCCCGACGCCGCATCATGTGCAGACACCGCCGGGTCATTGCTCTAACCCCTTGGATAACATGGTCGCGGCCGCTTCACATTTGGCGGCTCTCCCAGTCGAAGGCGAGCCCCCGGTAGCATTTGAGACGTGACGGGCTAGAGAGCTCCTTCAGACAGCCTTGGCTCAGCAGCAGGTTTATTCATACAGCCGTGAGAGGATTCATTCCACCCCCATCCGAGCCGGAATTACAGCAGACATATTGATGAGCCAGCTGTGTCCAGCAGTGCACGGAATCATAATCCGCCTCATGGCCATAACCCGGTAGGCGGTGGTGCCGGTGCTCATAACGTGGTGGACCAAGGGAGAGCACGTCGAGAGGTTGAGTTAGCGGCGCAGTACGCGGCCCGTCAGCCTTCTCCGGTTCATCCCACGGCTTCGGTCCAGACAGGAGTAACTTTCAGGTCTTTGGGTGTGCCGTATTTGACCCCGGCTTTGCGTAACGTACGGTTGCCCAGGGATTTCAAAGGTCCCCGTAAGGTACCCAACTACACGGACGATTTACCTCCTGAATCATGGATTGAGAGTTATGAGATGGCGATGGAACCGTTGGATGTTGATGAGGCTACATGTGCTAAGTATTTTACCATGATGTTAGAAGGAACAGCTCGTACTTGGTTGAAGGGACTACCAGCTAACTCCGTTGGGTCATGGGCCGAGTTAAAAGCCCGGTTTATCCAGAATTTCAAGGACACGTGTAAGCAGCCCATGTCAATTGTGGATTTGGCCTCATGTGTCCAGGAAGAAGGAGAATCAACAACCCATTGGGTGCGTCGGGTTTCAATGATACTGCGCTCGTCAGACCGGATCAATGTCGATTCAGTAGTCTTGACGTTAGAGAAAAATTGCCATTTTACGCCCCTCAAACAGAAATTAGGGCGGCTCAAATGTCACTGCAATGACATGGGGACACTTTATGGCTGGTCTGGTTAAGTATGCTGACTCTGATAGTACCAAAGATCCAGAGTCTGATGATGACAAACCGGGAAAGGGAAAGAAGAGCAACAAAACCAAAGGGCAGCAGCATAACCGGGCGGCGATTCACGGAGGTAATGGTAAGCGCAAGGCTGATAGCAACCTGGATTTTGTGTCAAATACCAATACAGAGAATAACGGCCAGGGACGTAAGGGCAGACCGCCCCCACAGACCGGAGGATCAGGCGTTAATCTTGAGCATATGTTGAATCAGCCCTGCCCGAAGCATGGTACATGTCAAAGACCGTCTACTCATCTTTGGAAGGATTGTTACATCATGAGGGAATTCAAGAATTCAAATATTTTTCAAAGTAACCATGGACCGGGAGGTGGTCCAGGATCCGGTTCACAGGGTCCGGGTTACGGTGGTGGCGGTTCAGGCTCCGGGTTCCAGGGTCATCAAGGTCATCAAGGTCATCAAGGCAATCAAGGAAATCAGGCCGGCTACCATCAACAATCCTGTCAGGGGAATCAGCAACAACAGTCTGGATATCAAAGTAACCCGAAACAATTAAATAGTGGACAGTATCATATCTTCACCATGAGTTTGTGCAAGCGGGATCAGAAGCTTCATAAGAGGGCAGTGAACTCCGTTGAACCGGCAGTACCCCGTTACTTGCGCTGGTCTAAGCAGCCCATTATGTGGAGTCGAGAGGATCATCCGCTGCGGGTTGATAATCCGGGTCATCTGGCATTAGTGGTTGCGCCTCAGGTTGGAGGGTATAAGTTCACCAAAGTTCTCATGGACGGAGGGAGCTGCATTAATATCCTTTATTATGACACCTTCCGTCTGGGTTTGACGGATAAAAATCTTAAACCGTCAAACACTGTTTTCCCTGGAGTGGTGGCTGGTAAGTCGGCGTATCCAGTTGGTAAGATAGCCCTGGAAGTTGCTTTTGGAGATGATCATGATTCTAGATCAAAGACGTTGACCTTTGAGGTGGTGAAAATCAAGATCCCTTATCATGCCCTGTTTGGATGACCAGCTTATGCTAAGTTTATGGCAAGACCCTGTTATGTTTATCTGCAGCTCAAGATGCCAGGTCATAAGGGGACCATCATGGTACATGGGAGCCGAAAGATAGCTTTGGAATGTGAAGAAGGTGATGCGGCTTATGCTGAGTCGGTTTGTGCAACAGAGGAGTTGAAGTTTCATAAGGACAATGTTGATCCGGCGGATATGACTTCTTTGAAAAAGCCAACTACAAAGCACGATCCGGCCTTGAAGTTTAAATCGGCTAAGGAAACCGAGTTAGTTGATTTTGTTCCTGGCGATTCATCCAAGCAGTTTAGCATCAGTGTTAATTTGGATCCGAAATAGGAAAGCGCACTCATCGAGTTCATCCGTGAGAACCTGGACATCTTTGCATGGAAACCTTCTGACATGCTAGGTGTACCGAGGGATCTCGCTGAGAGCACTCTTAATATTGATCCTAAGTTTAAACCGGTCAAGTAGTTTCTCCGCCACTTCAATGAAGAAAGACGTAAGGCTATTGGTGAGGAGGTAGCCCGACTCCTGGCAGCTGGGTTTATCATTGAAGTGTTTCATCCTGAGTCGTTGGCTAACCCAGTGCTGGTACTTAAGAAGAATGGCACTTGGTGCATGTGTGTGGACTACACAGATTTAAACAAGGCTTGTCCGGCTGATCCTTTCGCCCTCCCTCATATTGATCAGATTATTCATGCTATGGCGGGTTGTGAGCATTTGAGTTTTCTGGATGCTTATTCTGGTTATCATCAGATCAAGATGGCAGTTAAGGACCAGGAGAAGACAACTTTTATAACTCCCTTTGGAGCCTTCTGCTATGTGTCTATGCCTTTTGGGCTCAAGACTGCCCAGGCGACTTATCAGCGTTGTGTGCAGAATTGTCTTCATACTCAGATTGGGCACAATGTTCATGCTTATGTGGATGATATTGTTGTGAAGTCCAGGAAAGAGGAGACGTTGAAAGATGATTTGAAGGAAACTTTTGATAATCTCCAAATTTATAAGATAATGCTTAATCTGGCCAAGTGTGCCTTTGGTGTACCGGCAGGCAAGCTCTTGGGTTTTTTGGTGTCTAACAGAGGTATTGAGGATAACCTGGAAAAGATTAAGGCAATTACTTCTCTGGCTAAACCGGCGTGTATCAATGATGTTCAACGTCTGGCGGGTCATATTGCAGTGTTGAGCCAGTTTATCAGCCGGTTGGGGGAGAAAGCTATCCCTCTATATCAGATGATGAAAATAACAGACAATTTTGTCTTGGGTCATGCTGCTGATGCAGCGTTTGAGGACTTGAAAAAGCAGTTAGCCGAGCCACATGTCCTGGCTGCTCCTATTGATAAAGAGCCATTGTTTCTATATGTGACTGCCAATGCCAGGGCTGTCAGTGTGGCTATTGTGGTAGAGCGAAAGGAGGCAAGCAAGGAATATCCGGTTCAATGGCCGGTTTATTATATTAGCGAGGTTCTCACTGAGTCCAAGCAGAGATACCCACATTGGCAGAAGCTGGCGTATGGAGTTTTCATGGCGAGCCGGAAGCTCAAACAGTATTTTTAGGGTCATCCCATCACTGTGGTCAGTTCTGCTCCTTTGGGAGATATAATCCAAAACAGGGAAGCAACTGGCCGGGTTGCCAAGTGGGCCATTGAGCTTGGACCTCATGGGTTAAAGTATATGCCTCGTATGGCAATCAAGTCCCAGGCACTTGTGGATTTCATCAATGACTGGACAGAGTTGCAGACGCCGGAGGAAAAGCTAGATAACACATATTGGACTATTCACTTTGATGGGTCCAGGCAATTGGAGGGCTCGGGGGCTGGAGTTGTGCTAGCTTCCCCTTGAGGTGATAAATTTTGTTATGTTCTCCGCTTAATGTTTCCTTGCACTAACAATGTAGCTAAATATGAGGCCTTTCTCCATGGTCTTCGAGTGGCTAAGGAGATGAACTTAAGCCGGGTTAGGTGCTTTGGTGAATCGGATTTGGTAGCTCAATAAGTATCAGGTACTTGGGATTCCAAAGACCCACTCATGGAGGCTTATTGACGGGAGGTGGATGTTATTGTTGGTCACTTCAAGGGTTATCAGGTTGAGCATGTGGACCGGAGAAAGAATGAAGCGGCGGACACTTTAAGCCGGTTGGTTTCTCAACGTAAACCGGTGCCGCCGAATGTTTTTCTTGATGTTCTTCATAACCCGTCGGTCAAGTTACCCACAGAGGAGGATTTGGCTACCCCTGACCCAGAGGCTCAGTTGGTGGCAGCTCTTCATGTTATCCCTAATTGGACAGTTCCCTGTTTGACGTATATGACCCGGGGCGAGTTACCTGAGGATGAAGTTTTGGCCAGGCAGATAATCCGGCGGTCCAAGTAAATGACTATTGTCAATGGAGAGTTGCATGATTGCAACGTTAGAGGGCCGTTTCAGCATTATGTGTCTCTGGAAGAAGGTTGTGAGATCCTACGTGAGATCCAAGAAGGGGACTGTGGTCATCATGCCGGTTCAAAATCTCTGGTGGCCAAAGCTTTTCATCACAGTTTTTACTGGCTGACGGCTCATGCTGATGCTGAGGACTTGGTCAGAAGGTGTGATAGTTGTCAGAAATTTGCACGTCGAGCTCATGTTCCGGCTAAGGAGTTAATGATGATTCCAATTACTTGGCCATTTGCAGTCTGGGGACAGGATATGGTTGGGCCCTTTAGAAGATCCAAGGATAAGAAGACCCACCTTTTGGTCGCAGTTGATAAGTTTACTAAATGGGTAGAGGCAGAGCCACTGAGTAAGTGTGATGCAACAACAGCGGTTCAATTCATGAAGAAGGTGATTTTCCGCTTTGGCTTTCCACATAGCATTATAACTGACAATGGTGCTAACCTTTCCAAGGGAGATATGGAAGATTTTTCTCAACGTGCGCATATCTAGCTTGATGTATCATCAGTGGCTCACCCCCAGTCTAATGGTCAAGCTGAGAGAGCCAATCAAGAGAATTTTAGAGTTATCAAACCCCGGCTTATGGTTCCTTTACAGAGGATGCCGGGTTGTTGGGTCGAGGAGTTACCTTCCGTGTTATGGAGCATTAATACTACCCCCAACAGGTCTACGGGTTATACGCCTTTTTTCATGGTTTATGGAGCAGAGGCAGTTCTCCCTAGTGACATCCATCATGACTCACCCCGCGTGGCGGCTTATGTTGAACCTGACAATGAAAAAGCACGTCAGGAAGCGCTTGACCTGTTAGATGAAGAGCATGACATCGCAGCGGCTCGGTCGGTGATTTACCAGCAAGATCTGCGCCGTTACCACAGCCGTCGGGTTAAAACCAGAACTTTTCAAGAAGGCGATCTGGTACTCCGGCTCATCCAGGATCAGACTGATATGCACAAGTTATCCCCATCTTGGGAAGGACCGTTTGTGATCAGCAAGAATCTAAACAACGGATCATATTACCTTGTCCATGTTCGAGACAACAAGGACTCACGCACGTCGGAGGAGGAGACCCGCCGGCCTTGGAATATCGCTCAACTTAGGCCATACTACACTTGAGCCACAGGCTCTCCTTATGTACATATTTAGACAATGTATATATTATGATTGATATAATAAGCCGGCATCCTGGCTAAAGCGGGGCCTCTATCGTTCTTTCAAATGAGTTTTTGATCTGGCTATCAAGCCCATATCATAAGAGCACAGCTCTGGTTACTTCGATAATCCGCTATCAAGCTCATATCATAAGAGCACAGCTCTGGTTACTTCGGTAATCTGGCTATCAATCCCATATCATAAGAGCACAACTCTTGTTACCTCGGTAATCCGGCTATCAAGCCCATACATAAGAGCACAACTCTGGTTACCTTGGTAATCCGGCTATCAAGCCAATATTATAACTTCATATGAGCATACCTCTTGTGTATTTGAGGCTTAATGCCTGGATTAAAGGGACCAAAGAGAGTCTGTTGCACAGCACAGCTCAAACATATGTACCCCTTGGGCACAGCCCACATAATCACTTGGGGGCTTGATCGTATTCGAATCATAGTTACACCTCTTGATTGGCGTAAGGCCACCAGGGAAATCACTTGGGGGCTTCATCGTATTCGAACCATAGCTACACCTCTTGATAGGAGTAAGGCCACCAGGGAAATCACTTGGGGGCTTGGTCGTATTCGAACCATAGCTACACCTCTTGATAGGCATAAGGCCACCAGGGAAATCATTTGGGGGCTTTGGTCATATCCGAACCATAGCTTAAACCCTCTTGATCAGCGCAACACCACAATTGTCACTATTTAAAACTTTCTTGATTTTTTCGGTTCATAATGCTTTATGAGTATCATTTATCTATGTTTATTAGCCCGGCCTGACCTTTGACTATAACTCGCCAGCAAGCAGAAACTACTGTCCGGTGTTTATTGATCCAGCCTGGGCCCGTTCATAAACTGGCAAACAGATGATGATTACCAGTATTAAAGTTATGGGTTATCACCCGTATTATACCGGCTTGCTAAACCAGCAGTGTGATAAAATATCACAGTATAGTATATCTTGCATTATATATGGCTATTTTTATGCCTAACCATGGTTATAAGCTATGTTGTTGGGCAAGATAACCCGTCTAGCGGTACACCGCTAGGACATTTTTTATTAATTGCAGGAGCAGATTCCATGGTGCTAAAGTATCATAAGCAGACATAGGATATATTAACATGGCGGATTAATAGTGTCATGCAAAGGAAATATTCATCATGGCGTTTAAACTAGCCTATTACAAGGCGGTTCGATGCCCATAAGAACAAATGTTTCAAACAAATCTTGCAAAGAGAAGAAGCTAAAGCGGTTGCCGGTTTATGAATCTTGATAAGGCTGGCTTGAAGGTTGTGGGTCATCCTACGCTGGTTCACCCTCCTCTTCTCTACCCAGTTGCTGGAAGTCATTATGTGACCAATTTATCCTAGTTAAGGCTCTGAATACAGCTTCATCGCTTATAAGTGAGGAGGGGTCAACATCAGGAGCATAAGTATGCTTACGGATTGATGGAATAAGATCAAGAGCGTTGCAACTTGGCGGATTAACCTTCTTGTTGGTCATCGTAAATAGCCTGATAATGTGACAGATCAGTTTCTTCAGCCAATTTGCTAGCCAGTGGATGCATCTCCCTTGTCAAAGCTCTGAGGTCATCATTATCAAAGTCTGACCCATCCTCTTTTATGCTAGGATAGCCCTTTCCAAGATCGGTCGGATCAAGATCAGAGATCCAGGCTTTGGCTCGCGTCAATGCGGTAAGAGCACCCTCCCTCGCAGCCGATTTATTCAGCTCCTCAATCCGGGAAGGCATCATAGCTAGCCTTACCAATGTATCCTTGATCAAAGTTGGGGGCGGTTTATTATGAGAAGCTGTGCAGATAACCCATTGAACGCTGGTATATAGCTGTTCTATAAAGGTATAGGCAGCTTTCAGACTTTGACGCATGTCGGAACCTAGATGAGCAACATGACTCCCTGCATTGACAAGATTGGTAAACCAGCAGTCTATTTGATAACACATGTTTATGGTTTGTGAAGATGATTACTCACCAAAGACAGAAGTAGTCATGGAATTTATCTGCCGCTTTAAGCCAGTTAATTCTTCCGCGACCGTATTAAGGGCCGCTTCAGCGTCTTCAGCCCTTTTCAGCAGAGTGGCTTTCTCTGTATCCCAGCCTACCTGCTCACTCTTAAAGTTCTCCTTCAGCTTTTCCATAGGTGCTAAAGCGTTGGTTAGCTCTTCTTTGGCCTTGGAAGTCTTGGCTTGTTGAGTTTTGATGTTCTCTTGAAGGTCGGCGACTTGGGTTTCCTTTTTGCTAAGTTCAGCCTGCAAAAGGTGTGCAATTTGTCAGTTGGTAGTATACATTTGAAGTCCCAAGCACATGACAAGTCATCCACTTGGCACTTGGGGGCTAATGGCTATTGCTTCTTCTCCAGAATTATTACAAAGTCCCAAGCACATGACAAGTCATATACTTGGCACTTGGGGACTAATGCATATTTCCTCAAGTTAAATACTATGGAGTTTGTTGCCATCAATCAGTTTGGTGGTTCATCGATTTACACAGATTTGTACATGAATGTTGAGTTTGATAATAAAAAGACCCGATTCACCTTGAAAAGATAAACCGGTCCTTAGGGGCTACATAGGAAAAGTTGAAATATTTTCTACAAATTCACGGTTCATATCAGTACTGTAAACCGGCCCTTGGGGACTACTGGAGCTGGTAGCCTAAACTGGTTATAAGAGAACAGTAACTATGCAGAAATCAGCAGTGTTTACCTCGTATTGCTCCTTCATCATGTTCAATAACCCGGCTTCATAATCAGGGCTGGTGTATAGCCGGTTTAAAAAACCAGTGTGGATATCTTGGGCACTGAGATGAGCATAACTCTCCAGTTCCACTTTCCACTTACCCTTATCTATAGAAGAAAATTCTTCCTTGGCACAATGTTTTGACAGAGCAGTGGGGTTGCCTGGGGCCGTATAGCTGACGACAGTAACTACAACATCATCTGTTTTATCATCGGCAACTTTGGTTGGGGTTGGCAGTTTATTGTCGTGAGTCACCGGATCAATTTCCACTTGCTCAACAAAAGTGTCATGATCTTGTGCTGGCAGATCATCAAGGATAGCATCAATATTCAGTTCAGACGGTTCTGGAGTTTTTTCCGGTTCAGCTATCGTGTCATCATTAGCCGGTTTATTCAACTTGGCTTTTTTGCTGGGCTTGGTTTGGCTCTGAAGTGAATTTATATAAATGTTAGTTTATTAAGCAAAGTGCAAGGTATAAAGGGTTAGTTTTGCTATGCTCACCCCGCAACAGTTTTAAGCGGGTCGAAGCTATGTCCCTGTTCACTCGCCAGACGATGAATGAGATGTTCCCTGATAGTTTGAGTCAGAGGGATTAAGAGGTTGCCGAAAATAACCTGCCTTGGGATAAGATGGGTCAGGATAGGTGAAACCTCTATGCGGCGTTTACGAACCGACATGTTTGGTAAACCGGACGAAGTAACCACCTGGCCACTATGCCGGTTGTGCGGCGAGCTTCATGCTACTATTTCTTCAAAAGAAATTTGGATCCAGATAAGCTAGAGGGTGTCAAAATTTTACTTTCCGGTTTGCTTGACGGGTTTTTCTGTGTTGGCAGAGGATCTAAACCGGAGGAAAGAATAATTACCTCTACATCATCAGCCCGGCTAGCCTCAGCGTCATCCTGATAACAGTCATTGTTAGTGGCGTGTATGAAAAAAGGATCCAAGAGAGTCAAGTTCTACCTTTGATTTCGGGTTATCAAGATCCTCGTCGATGTTCATCTCGGCGGACTCGGCAGTTTTCTTATTGTCTGGCCTTTTGATGACCTTTGTCTTGGGGCGAGGCATCTTGGCCGGTTTATCCTGAGCTTTTTTCTTCCAGAATGGATCATCACCCTGTTAAAAGAGTGACAAAGGTTATAAGGAAGGGTTAAGAATATCAAGTTAAAACAGGGGTTATGCAATTCTTATAGATGGCGGTCTATTTGAATCATGGAAGGGACTAAGCCCTGTTTTGCTCCAGACAGCCACCGGTTCATCCAGTATCTTTTTGACAGCTTCAGTGATTTTAGCATCAGTTAACTGAATGTCAGTGTGCCATTGAGATTCTTTCAAATCCCCTGTGTACTCGCACATGAAACCGTGGCAGCAGCTTAAAGGCAAAATACCCCAAGATATCCAGCAACGAACAAAGTCAATGCCTGTTAACCCATTAGCCACAAAGGCTCTGAGCTTTGGAAGCTGTGGTGCATATTTAGCCCGTTCTTTTGCATTCATCCTTTGAGAAAATGTATGTGTATTGGTAAGACGGTCAGCACGATAACCCGGCAAAGGATTCTCATCATCTGGAGACGTATCTTTGCAATAGAACCAAGTCTGGTTCCAATCCTTGGTGTGGTTGTGATGCTTGGCGTGATGCAAGCTCACATCTTTAATTTTCTGAATTGACACTCTGCCCAGTTCAGTATTGGGCCCATCTCTGAATTCAGTACGGCGGTTTAAATAGAAAAAGTCTCTGAATATTTCAATGGTGAGTTCTTCTTGCAGGTAAGCCTCGCAAAACACTTGAAAATTACAAATATTGGACACAGAGTTAGGTCCAATATGAGGGTGGAGTTGGAAGCTAGCAAGCACATCACGGAATTTTTTTGATCCGGGAGGTTTAAAACCGCGGCTCAGATGATCAACAAGCACAACTACTTCGCCATCGTTGGGCGTAGGAGGATTTTCTCGACCGGGGGCTCTCTAATGGATTGCACTCTATTTGGGTAAAGCGCCAGTTGCAACACATCCATTCAGATCTTCTTCCATAATCCGGGACGGAACCCAGTTGCAAGCATAAAAATACTTGGCCATTTCTTTGACAACCTGAAGAAGGTTTGTGTTGGTTTAAGATTCATGGTTGACAAGCATAAAGCGTTGCAGGTTAAGAGATGGAAAGTGTTAAAGCATGCAAAATTATTAAACCATGTATTGGTGTTGTGAGAAGTACAATGATGAGCGATTGGCGGTTTAAAGAAGGGACTAATGGTATCTGGCGGGTTATCATTTTCTAAAGTTAAACCGCCCATATTGATATTGAAGGTACAGATCTGAGATAACTAAGTGATGGAAAAACAAGTTTCACAAATTGGCACTATAATTTTGGATCTACCACGGGTCAGAAAATGAAACTTTGTTCAGACCAAATATGGTTACCGAAGCAGTTGATAAAGGTTCAGACTAGAGTTTCTACTTAAACGAGATGCATTGATTAAGAAGGACTATGGCCATCACTATACAGGTTGAATATCGAGGTTTGAATCAAAGGGCCACCACGCAGTGGTGAACACCAACGAACACCGATGAACGCTCAAACCCTAAAAGCATATCTACGATGGAGGAAAGGAAAGCTTACTGGTGCTGAGGGAACAGTGGAGAGGCGCCACGATTTTCTGGTAGTTCAGGGTGACGTAGCGGCCAAGGTCGAAGCAGAGGCAAAGTCCGACGGCGGCGTCGAAGTCGAAGCACTGGGGCGACACGAGGAAGACGATGGGACAAAGAGGCACGAGGGGAAAAATGAAAATGACCCCCAGCCCTATTTATAAGGTGAATGGATAAGTGGCAGCCGCAAGAATCGAGGAGGTTGAAAAACGGATCTATACATATGCAGACGCCTCAATTTTTGGAGGTTCATTAAACGAGATACATTAAAAGATTTGGGTTCTGTGTAAAGTTAATAGCGGATGACGTCACGGCACATTATCATGGTCTTGGAAGATGACGTCACGGCGGTTTACAAGATTTTTGTGAAGATATTGAAGAAGGAGTTTTTCTAAGTGCTGAAGATTGACATGAAGAAGTTCAAATCAATCTGGGGCCTAATGTTGGGGATATAACTATTGAGTATAAACCACCCAGGAAGGGCCGGATTATACTCATAGTGAGTTGTTCCTATCATAGCCCACGAGGACAAGGAGTACGTCACTTTACGAAGGAGAGTTAATAAGAGGGCCCAAGGCCCAAAGGCGGATTATGACCCATAGATATAAACCGCAGTAAGATGTATAACTTGTGTTGTAAGATAAGAAAAGGTAGAAACCGAGCCGGACATGTTTATGAGTCGGCCGGGACTCTATAATCCGTTGGGCGTCAACCTGTGTATATAAAGGGACGACCTGTGATGGTTTAGGGACAAGAAACAAGAGATCGAGAGTTGGGTCAAGCGTATCCGCTCCCTGTTCATCGAAACCCTAGCAATACCAACTACAAACTGGACTAGGCATTTACCTTCATCGTAAGGGTCCGAACCAGTATAAACTCCCGTGTCCTTTGTCATGTTTAACCCCTCTAAGCTAACCTCAATGCGATGGCCTCACGACTAAGTCCTCACACTAGGTCATCTGTCGTGATGTTTCCATGACAGATAGTAAATGTAAATTCTCTCTATAGATTTGATGAAGGTGATATTCCTCGTAATAAGTCTGCTAGCCAATGCTTGGATGAGTTTGATAATTTTATTGTTAAACAAGAAAACTTCAATGCTAATGTTGGGATACAATTGAAACACAATGCTTATATGATTGAATACTTGAGTGATTATATGTCTAGAGTTAAAGGTGAGCTTAAACTTATTAGTAAACATGCTTCTATGGTTACCACTCAAGTAGAACAAGTACTTAAATCTCAGAATGATTTGCTCAATGAATTAAATAATAATAAAATTATAATGTTGTTAGAGTTATGACTAGAGGGGTTAAAATGACTCAGGAACCTTTGTATCCTGAGGGCCACCCTAAGAGAATTGAGAAAGATTCTCAGAGAACTAACGTTGATGCACCTAGTTCTTCTAAGAAGAAGAAAAAGAAAAATGATAGGACTTTGCATGCTTCTAGTGAACTTGTTGTTGACACTCCTGAGAATCCCAATGATATTTCTATTTCTGATGCTTAAACACAATTTGGTAATGAACATGAGCCTAGTGATAATATTAATGATGATGTTCATATTAATGCTCAACCTAGCAATGACAATGATGTAGAGATTGAACCTGCTATTGATCTTGATAACCCACAATCAAAGAATCAACGTTATCATAAGAGAGACTTTGTTTCTAGGAAGCACGGTAAAGAAAGAGAACCATGGGTTCAGAAACCCATGCATTTTCCTCCTAAACCATCGAAGAAAAAGGATGATGAGGATTCTGAGTGCTTTGCTGAAATGATTAGACCTATCTTTTTTGCGTATGCGTTTGACTGATATGCTTAAAATGAATCCTTATGCTAAGTACATGAAAGATATTGTCACAAATCAATGAAAGATATCGGAAGCTGAAATTTCCACCATGCTTCCTAATTATACTTTTAAGGGTGGAATACCTAAGAAACTAGGAGATCCAGGAGTACCAACTAACCATGCTCCGTTAAAAGAAACTATGTTAAAACTGCTTTATGTGATCTTGGAGCCGGTGTTAGTGTTATGCCTCTCTCTTTATATCGTAGACTTGATTTGAATAAGTTGACACCTATTGAAATATCTTTGCAAATGGCTGATAAATCAACTGCTATACCTGTCGATATTTGTGAGGATGTGCCTGTTGTGGTTGCAAACGTTACTATTTTAACAGACTTTGTTATTCTTGATATTCCCGAGGACGATATTATGTCGATTATCCTTGGTAGACCCTTTTTGAATACTGTTGGGGCTATTATTGATTGCAACAAAGGCAATGTCACTTTTCATGTTAATGGTAATGAACATACGGTACACTTTCCGAGGAAACAACCTCAAGTCCACAGTATTAATTCCATTGGAAAAACTTCAACAATTACTATTGGAGGTTTTGAATTCCCTCTTCCTACAGTCAGGAAGAAATATGATATTCTTATTGTTGGGGACATGCATATCCCTGTTGTGGTAACTTAGTGTTATTCAAAAATTCTCCGGTTTCATGTTATTCAAAAAGAGTTTGTTAACAAGACTTGATGAACCTTGTTAGTGGATTCCTTTTGTTGAGCATGAGACGGATGAAGTTAGGAAGCACAACTCTCTGTATCCTTCTTTTACTTTCTGTTATTTAGATTAAATAAAGCAAAAATAGTATTTTCTGTTTGTTTTTTTGAATTATCCTTGCAATAAAAAATACCCCGAAAATAAAAGTTCTCCAAATGTCTTGAAAATTTAATATGATTTTTTCTAGAATATTTAAGAATTATTGGCACTGAGAACACACCAGGGGGACCACCACCTGGCCACGAGGGTCTAGGGCGCGCCCACCCCCCTAGAGCGCGCCCCCTGCCTCGTGGACCCCACGTGGGCCCCCTCCACTTATTCTTGCACCCACACACTTCGTCTTCCTCCAGAAAAAATCCTCCACCAGCTCAAACCCGAGTTCTAGCTCATCTTGCTTCCATTTTCATTCTCCTAGCTCAAAGCTCCATTCAGAAAACTGCTTTGAGGGATTGTTCTTCGGTATGTGACTCCTCCAATGGTCCAATTAGTTTTTGTTCTAGTGCTTTATTTATTGCGAATTTTTGCTGCTTGGGTGACCCTGTTCTTGAGCTTGCATCTCAAATTTATGTGGTCAAAAGTAGTTTTCTTACATGATATGCCCTTTAGGCACTTGTGGGAGTAGTTGCTATCAATCTTGTTGAGTTTGGTTACTTTTACTTTGAGTTACTAAAATTTTTCGAAATTTTTCAGAGGAAGAACTATGTTTTGGAAAAAGTACCAAGGTGGTAACTCAAGAAAGCTGGCACCTAGGCTCGCGATACGTGAGTCGGACTATGAACTACCAAGAGAAGCTCAAGTGTGGCCTTGTGAATGGTCGGCAGAAGATTTTATGGTCTGTGCAGGCATCAAGGAAGAATTTGACGTGTACGTGCGTAACACTGATCTTGAGGGCTTCGTGTCAGATAAGTGCCGGCAATACCTCTATCTAACTGATTCATTTGTGAGAAGGTTTAAATTTACATCATCGCGCAATTCTCACACTGTTTTATTTGATCTTTATGATAAATCATATACCATGGACCTAGAAGATTTTAATACTGCTTGTAAACTCCCGCACTGGGCAATGTTAGTCAACCTCGCAAATCTGAATATAAAGACTTTCTTGCTAGTATTACTGTGGGGGAATCTAGGGAAATCACACAAGCTACCATAGGGAGCATTCATTTTACTTCCATACATTATTTTGCTCTCTTCGTGGGTAGATGCATTAACGGTAAAGATGAGGCTTGTCACATGTGCGTTCCGGATCTTAGTGTCCTCAAGAGTGCGATATTGGGTGATAAACAATATAACATGGGGGCTATCGTTGCATGAAGGTGTAACATCCCAATTTTCAATTTGGATGTTTACAATAGACCATTCATATGCATCCATGATTTATGCATTTTTGCCCCATTTGTTTTATTTGATTTTTGATCCAAGGAACTTTGAGCAACTCAAGGACCAAAAGAGAGAGTTGGAAGTTTCCCTAAAAAACAATTTTGAATTTTTTTCGAAGTTGGGAGTTTGGATCAAATTTGACTTCACCAAAATTCATTTCCATCATTTCAAAAATAAATAAAGAGAGAAGATAAAAGGACTTCTTCAAAAACAGAAAAGAAATATGGGAAATTGAATTTGGAATCAAAATTTATTTGTTGGGATTTTTTTTGCACTTTATTTTATTAGTTTAGCAAAAATGTTTTTTTAACTTGCATTTTAAGACAGATAAATGTTCACTAGGTCATATATAAGACCATATAACTATGTGAATTTTCTGGAAAATTTTAAACTTATATTTATTTGTTTTCGGTGTCATTGTGTTTCTGTAAAAAAACGTGCAGCCAAGGCCCATAGAAGGCCTAGCCTTCCTAACGACCCAACCTGGTCATCTTCTTCCTTACCTCGTTCGTTCACAGAGAGCACGTACGCAGCACTCCCACCCAACGCCCACCCCCTCCCCTCCTCTCCGTCGCTACAAAACCGCTCTGAATCGGTTCCCCTCGCCTCCCTCTATCTTTTCCCCTTCACTAGTGTGCCTTAATTCCCCCTCTAATGCCCATTAGAAGCCCAAGTAACAGCCACCATTAACATCATAAAGTTGGCAATGCTCAGCTCATCTCCAGACCTCCCCAAGCCCTATATAAAGCACCCCTGGGAGCCCATCTCACCCCTCGTCTGAAGCCCTCTCCTTCTAGAGTTTTTCCCTCGCTCTAACCTCTCCAATTGCTTGCCGGAGTTCGTGTATTCTGGCGACCTCTCACCGCGTGTACAGGGAACATTCTACAACCACAAGTTGTTCAAGTGGTTCACCTCATCATCCTCTACACCGTCCCGCACGCATCCTTCGCCGAAGCACACCAGAGCCGCATTCTTCCTCGTCTCCGGTGACAAGTCCGATGAGCACCCAGCCAACCAATCAGAAAGTGCCACTTGGCATCTGACCGAATTTATTTCTCTTTTTCCAGTATTTTTCCAATCTCGGATTCTATATCAATTCTTCTTTCTAGTATATCTTTTAATCTATAGATCTGATTTAGTTGATTCTTTTTCCTACTAGTTCATAGAAATCCTATCTATCCAGAGAACCAAACGAAAAATATTTTTGAAAATTTTAAAATTTGAATTCAAATAGATCTGTATTCAAACTTCGTTAGGCCGTAACTCGAGTTTCGTAACTCCGTTTTAGGTGATTCTTTTTGCAAATCGAAGCTAGTGACTTGTACTTTATGTTAAAACCAAAACCATTTATTTTTGATGCTGTAAAAATTACGTTCTGTACAGAAACTTTATTTGGTTGTTTTTGGAGTTTTTCGAAGTCTTTTATTTGTTCTCTTTTTGGATCTTTGCTTGTATGCTTATGTATGTTATTGCTTGCTTACACTAGATCATCCGGAGTGCGAGGCTTGCTACCACGAATCTTTAGAGTTCAACGATCGTCAGCAAGGCAAGTTAACACTTTGATCATAATTTTCAATACCCAGTTTTTACTATGCATTAGTTTCACCCTCAAAGATTGCATGAATAGGATTGGGAACATGTGGTTATGCTATGTAGTTCATGTGGTTGGAACCTATGACCTTTGATCACCCCGGGAATATTCGTTATATCATATATTGCTTAGCCATGCTCGTAGACGGGGATTGGTATGTGTGATCCATGCAAGTTGCGAGAGTTAATAATTTTGGGATAACCTAAGGTGGCAACTTTAATACACATCTGGGTGGATTGTTTGGGGCACCTGGAGAAACCAGTGCTTGCCCAAGGGGATTCCCGGAGTACCCGTGTGATTACCCTAGGTACGCCACCCAGGCTCAAAGGGATCATAAGATATTTCATGCCTAGAAACTTTGGTGTGCAGCCACAAGCCATTATGGGCTTTGGCATAGTTGAGTAAGTTGTGTGACCTCTTTCCGTGGTAGACTAGCTGATGTAGGGGAAAGTAGGTGTACCGGTCTACCCAGGGTTTGGAGGAAATACTTCAAAAAGGCTATGTCTCGATCTTCCGATCATGGAGGTGGTCGAGTCTTGTGGGGAAAAGTGCGCAAACCTCTGCAGAGTGTACAAACTAATCATGATTAGCCGTGTCCCCGGTTACGGACATCTTGAGTATCTAGAAGTGAATTATTGGTTGATCTCATCACTCTATTTAATGAAATTATTGGGTTACTAATAACTTGGGATTTTTTTGGATTGAGTTGGAGGAACCTTCTCAATAATGGCATTTTAATTTAGTATTAAATAAAAAAATTATTCCTTTTTTGTAGGGTAAAATTGGCTTTATGTAAAAATTAAACTTAGAGCCTCCACCAGCTAAATTTGCATATAGAGATAGTCTTTTCATTTATTATTATTCTACGGTGTGAAATTGCCAGCATATTCCATGTGCTGACCTACACGGCTGCAACGTCTCATGTTGCAGACTTTTCCGACGAGGATTAAAGGTGCGATAGGTCATTGTTCTGCACTCAGTTTGCCGTGGAGTTGGATGGACTCATTTAACTTTGAATCTTCCGCAGTTATTTTTATTTGGATGGCCTTTGGAAATATTTTTGTAATAAATACTCTTTTGAGGATCTCGATGTAATAAAGTGTGATTGAACTCTGTTATAATTCCTCGAGTACTATGTGTATCAGCATACAGATCCAGGGATGACACTTAAGCACAGAGACTTCGATCCATTTTGGGTCGGGTCGCTACAAGATGGTATCAGAGCACACGCTGACTGTAGGATGCGACCACTAGGAAATGGAAAGCCATAGGAAGAAAACTTTATTTTACGACTTCCTTAAATATCCGTTGGTCTATACTCTTCTCTATTCATTTCTATCTCTTCTCCACTTCAATAAAATAGTTGTTGAACCCCATCACCAAGTTGCTCAGCCTGATGAGACCATGACCTATGAAGGCATCATTGACGAAGAAGAAGAAGCTAGAGTTGACATTGATTTGAGGAGATTTAGTTCAGACCACCACTACCAAGTCGAGTCCAACGAATGATTGCGGTAGTATGAAGAGATCATATCTCTTGTGGACATGATCTTATCTGTAGGTTTTGCTTGTGTGATGTGATCTGTGTGAATTGCTTGATTTGGAGTTTTCCTGCTATCATAAACATATGGGTAGTGATTTCTCTCTTTAGGCCCTTATTCTATTCTAATTTCTCATCCACTCTAAACCATACCGGATACTCGCAAATGATCTAGAGGAAATTAAGAAGCATATTAAGGAATTGTTGGGGAAAGGTTATATTTGACCGAGTTCATCACCTTGGGGAGCCTTAGTGCTTCTAGTTGATAAGAAGGATGGATCCTTGAGAATGGTGGTAGATTATCGTGCGCTGAATGAGGTGACGATCAAGAACAAGTACCCTCTACCAATGATCAATGATTTGTTTGACCAGCTACAAGGAGCAAAAGTTTTCCTAAGATCGATCTTCGATCAGGATATCATTAGCTGAAGATTCGAGAATAGGATATACCCAACATAGCCTTTACCACGAGATATGGGCTTTATGAGTACACAGTCATGTCTTTTGGTTTGACAAATGCCCCTGCCTATTTCATGAGTATGATGAATAAGGTATTCATGGAGTTCTTGGATCAGTTTGTTGTGGTATTCATTGATGACATATTGATTTACTCAAAAATGAAGAAGAACACAAGGAACATTTGCGCTTGGGTCTTTAGAAGCTTAGGGAACATCAGTTATACGCAAAGTTCAGCAAGTGCGAATTCTGGTTGAAGGAAGTTGGATTTGTCGGACATGTTATATCAGGAGAAGGAATAGCAGTAGACCCCTCAAAGGTTGAAGCCGTCACTGAATGGAAGGCACCCACCTCAATCAGAGAGATTCGCAGTTTTCTTGCACTCGCAGGATATTACCGGAGATTTATTGAGAATTTCTCCAAGATCGCGAAGCCCATGACAGAATTATTGAAGAAAGACACCAAGTTTAATTGGACCGAGGAATGTGAGGCTAGTTTCCAAGAGCTGAAGAAACGTTTGGTCACAGCCCTAGTGCTAATTCTTCCGAATATACGCAAGGGTTTCCAAGTATATTGCGACGCTTCTTGTCAGGGACTTGGAGGTGTTCTTACGCAAGAAGGAAGAGTTGTTTCATATGCCTCACGTCAGCTTCAACATCATGAGCGGAATTATGCCACACATGATTTGGAGTTAGCAGTCGTAGTGCACGCACTCAAGACCTGGAGACATTTTCTTATCGAAAATCGTTGTGATGTTTACACGGATCATAAGAGTTTGAAATACATCTTCATGCAGAAGGAGTTGAACCTCAGGCAAAGAAGATGGTTGGAGCTCATAAAGTATTATGACATGAAATTGCACTATCACCCAGGAAAGGTCAATGTTGTGGCAGATGCATTGAGCCGCAAGAGCTATGTTAATACCCTCACAGCAGGAGGATTGCCACAGGAGTTAATTGACGATCTTAGAGATCTTCGATTGGAGATAGTACCACAAGGTTTTGTTGCCTCAATGGATATTCAATCTACTCTGTTGGGAAAGATCGGAGAAGCCCAGAAGTTAGATAAAGGTATAGCTGAGATAAAGGGAAGGATGAACCTGTCACACCCTAGCTAGTTCAAGCATTAGAGTGTGCATCATGTTTAAATTTCTCTTAAATTTTAAATGGGGATGACAGAACCCCCAACACCCCCCTGGAACAACTAGGGTTTACTAAAAACTTTTTCAATGAACCTGAAATGCCCTTCTAAAAAGCCCACCCTTTTTGTTTTGGGTTAAAACCTCTGACAAAAATGGTGCACATTTTTCTAGGACATCTTAAGGTCATTGGATTAATTCTTATAGTATTTGCATTTGGGCATTTAAATGCTATAAAATATTTTAAATGCTCAAATAATCATAAACTAAAATGTTTGCTGTTGGATATATTCTAAGAAGTAGCCATGATTAATTTTATGATTTTTGGAAATGCCCTGGCATTTTTAATAAAGCCCTGTCATTTTTAATAAAGCCCTGAAGTTACAGAAATAATAGAATAAATGAAAAACAGAAAAGGAGAGAGAGAACAGAGTTTTACCTGGCGCAGCCCACCTAGCCCGCCAGCTCGGCCCAGTCCACTGGCTCCTGCCAGTCGTCCTCCTCCTCTCGCTAGGAGGACGAGAGGTACGTGGCCAGCGCCCTCGGCCACACGCCGGCCACCTCCTGCTTCCGCTGACGCCCTGGACGCGTCTACGAGTGCCACGCCGACCCCCTGGACCCCACGACCACTCCACTCTCCCCCTTGTCTCGCCTCTCTCGCTCTCTCCCCCGAAGCAGGGCGCAACTGTCGCCGCCGACAAGCACCACCGCAGCCACCGCCGTCCACTTGTTGCCTCGCCATGCCAAGAAGTTCCGCCGTCGTCCACTGCTTTGCCTCGACCCATCCCCGAGTGCTTGCTCGCCCCGGAGACGCTGCACCGAGCTCGTCTTCAACCTCGGTCGCCAGAGATCCCCCTCGCCGCCCCGCTCGCTCCAGCTCTTCCCCGAGCTCGTCGTTCGCTCCCTTGCAGCCGCAGTGAGCTACTGACCCTTCTCCCCCTCTTCGTTCTATCTCTCGTGCACCGTACGCACCGCCTCGAGTTCGCCCGCACGCACCGCCGCCTGTGCTCGCCGCCGACGAGTCTTCGGCCATCTAATGGTCCGGTCGTCGTGCCCAGCTTCCTCCCCGCGCCGCGTAGAGCACGTACGTGCCCTGCTTGAGCCTCCACGACCGTCACAAGGACGACCCCGACCTCACCCGAGCCCCAGCGACCGCCAAGGTCGACGCCGGCGACGACTCCAGCCACCCCAGGCCCAACCACCCATACCACTCGACGCGAACGAGTGCCCGCATCACTTAAATGTCGTCCGCTAGCCATTTGGTCACCAGAGGAAGAAACCCGCACCCCTCCGCCGTACCTGGCCTTGCCGGCGACGAGCCCCAGGACAACTCCAGCGAGTTTGACTCGGGTTGACCCCAGTTTGAATTCCCCAAACTCACTGACGTGTGGGCCCGAGGCAACTAATTAAACTAGATTTGTATTAGTTTAACACTAAATAAATTTAGTTAGTTAGTTGACACTGACAGATGGGACCCACAGGTCAGGGTTGACCTGGACCGTCTCAGTTGACCGCTGACATCACACTGACATCAGGCTGACGCAGTAAATCCTTTTCTGGATTTATTCTTTAATAGGAAATTCCAGAAAATAGCCAAAACTTCTAAAAATCATAGAAAATCAACCATAGCTCCAAATCAAACAATTTATATATGAAAAATAATCAGAAAAATTCAATCTATCCATATGTAATGGTTTCATGCATGAAAAAACAAGTTAACCTTGCTGTTTAAGCAAAACAAAATAATGCACTTATAAGGCTATGTCAAATGAGCTAACATCTGAATCTTTGATTCAAATGAGTTCATTCCTTTCTGTTTTAGCTTGCATTAGGCCAAGACACATTCATTTTGCCATGTCATAGAATGCATCATATTGTTGCATATTGTTATGTGTTGATTATGTTCGGTGTGTCTTTCGTGGTAGGTTCTGCCTCCGAGGATAACCCCGAGTATCCGTCTGAAGGGCAGTACCCTACTACCACTACATCAGGCAAGCAACCCATTGATCATTCCGATACAAACCCATGTTCTTGCTTCTGCTCTTGTATACTGCATTAAGACAACGCGATTCAAACTGTTGTGTGCTACGGTAGTTGAACCCTTATCCTCTACATGACCTGTCATTGCCACAGTAACTAGATGAAACCCACTAGTATGTGTATGAGTTGATTGAGCCATGTTTGTGTTTCCTACCTTGCTATGCCTGCTATGCTTAGAGTCGTGTCAGGTCTAGTTCATCTGGGTGATGGGCTAGAGTGAAATAATTATGTCGGTAATGTGAGGGATGTGTTGAACATGATTTAGTAAAGGTATCGATGAGAGGCCATGTAGGAGTACATGGTGGGTTGTTTCATTGAGGCCGTCCCTAAGAACTGAGATTTGTATGTGTGATTTTAAGAATCAGCTACTACCATGCATTGGGATCCTTAATTGACCCTCTCGGCTTCTTAATCACCCTAGTGCTCTGTCCAGGAGTTACAATTAGTTTCTGGTGTTTGTAGGTAATGTGTTGGCGGCCGTGCGTAGCACTGACCCTAGGGGTGGGCTATGTTGCTGTAGATACACCATGGCACGGTGTACCAAGTCACCCTTTTGGTGTCTCGGGAACCCTGTTCACATCGTTCGGGGCCGTATGTGGAAACCTCGGCCGGACTCCTTGCGGATGGAACCTGGATAGGCGATAAACCTGGACTAGAGACTTGAGTGTTTAGGTAGGCCATGGCCGACACCCTCGTTGGGGTCCCACTTGAAGGTTGCCGAGTACATGTCGTGTAAATGGCGGTAAGTGGTGAGAGCATGTATGAGGAAGTACACCCCTGCAGGGTATAAAACTATTCGAATTGCCGCGTCCGCGGTAAGGACTACTCGGTTGCCTATACAGTTCATAGACAAGCTAATGGATTCTACTAAAAGACTCAAGATAAGTGTAAGTACCGAGGATGGCCCTCTCGTAGGATGACGAGGGAGGATCCCCGGTGGAGTATTGTGTTGGTGAGTACTGGACTCGTGTGTGAAAACTATTTTACTAGTGGAGTTCCGTAGGATAGCTTAGCCAAGAGTCAAAGCTGGCTTGCTGCAATAACCCCACCACCTTCTTGAGAATGAGCATGTATAGTAGGTTCTGATGTAAGACTTGCTGAGTACCTTTGTACTCATGTTTGCTTAATTATTCTTTTCAGACAATAACATCGCCCCCTCCGATGGGTTTTATGTAGACCTCGACGTCGATGAGTAACTCGCCACTCAAGTGGTGAACCTGGCCATGGAGGGCCCTATGTAGATAGACAGGCTTCGAGAAGCCTTCTTGCTTTCTAGTGTCTGTACCCAGACTATTTGCTTCCGCATGTGCTTGTATGCTTGTATGACTTGAGTGTCGGGTCATGTGACCCTACATGTATGAACATGTTATGTATGGCTCTCTGGAGCCTTTAAATAAAGTACTTGATTTGTAGAGTTTTGTTGTGATGCCATGTTGTATGTACTCATATCGGGCATACTGTGTGTATGATTGAAATGCTTGGTATGAGTGGGATCCGACAATCTAGTTATTTATCCTTGGCAGCCTTTCTTATGGGGAAATGTAGTCTAGTGTTCCTCGAGCTATAGTAGTCCGCTACAGCCCGGTTCACCGGAGTCCTGCTAGCCCAGCACTACTGCTCAGGACACTTGACTGGCCGGCATGTGTTTCACTTCGTTCCTATGTCTATCCCTTCGGGGAAATGTCACGCGGTGACATCCCGAGTCCTGCCTAGCCTGCTATAGCCCGGGTTCCCCGGAGTCCTGTTAGCCCAGTGCTACAGCCCGGATTCACTCGTTGATGACCGGCATGTTCGATGTGATTCATGTATGCCTGTCTCCATAGGTCTGCGCCGCTTTGGGTTCACGACTAGCCATGTCAGCCCGGGTTCTCTGTCATATGGATGCTAGCGACACTATCATATACGTGAGCCAAAAGGCGCAAACGGTCCCGGGCCATGGTAAGGCGACACCCGTGGGGATACCGTGCGTGAGGCCACAATGTGATATGAGGTGTTACCGGCTAGATCGATGTGACTTGGAATTGGGGTCCTGACAGCGTTGGCATCAGAGCCGGACTGCATGTAGGTTCGTTGAGCCAAACTGGTCGATGTCGATTCTAGAAATGCTTTAGCTATATGTAGGGGAATTGATTGTGGGAGGGAACGTAAGGCTCTTTTACTCCTTTACCTTATTCCCTCTGATCTAAGTCATTCTCTTCTCATTCAACGTGGGTTAAGGACTAGGCTCTCTTCTTCTATCAGGTTCATGTGTTACTAATCCGTAGTAGCTTATAGGATTGTTGTTACAAGCCTCAGTACCGTTTCTACTACTTTTAGTATGTTGTCAGTTGAATCAGAACCTTGATATGATGTTGTTGAGTGGTATTGCAAACTGTTGTGGATGTCTCAAATCCTTTTCTAAGCATTTACAGCTGTTATGCTATCCAATTTTCCCTAGAAATTCTAAAGCCTTTGCATTGTGGTTATGCTTTCAGGTGGCCACTCGTGCTCAAAACCAAGTGGTTCGCCTGACCCCGTGCCTTGATGTGCCCGGTCATACTGCTATGTTAGTCCGGGTAATGATCGAGACGGGTTACCGTTGGTATCCCGAATACACTATCGAAGAGTAGTTCAGAGACTTCAACCAAAGCCAGTACCTCTGTACCGTCAGGATATATCCCTCTTATCCTGGATCCACTGAGTCCCTTCACTGTTAATATGGACTCGGGGTTACTGTTGAGATGGCTGTGCAGGATGCTGCCTATTCCATGATGACCATCATGCTAGTCCGGACTGGCCTGCTTCGGAACACCGACTTCCGTTATATGCCAGCTTCACATCCAGGAGCGCAGGGGTATCTCCAGGCTATCTATGCTGACCCCACACATGAGGAGTCACTACTCCGCACCACTTCCGAGATGCTCGAGGATAGACCGTGAAAATCAGGCCTTGCATATGGAGCTTTTTAACTCTCGTGCTGATCACTGGGCCACTTTGACTCGGTTTGCACCGGCGGTACAGGCAGGATACATGGATCTGAGGGATCTGTACCCTGTACGGTCTAGATTGCCAGATTGTATGGAGTGGCGCGATGTGGGAGGCATCACCCCTCCTTGTGGTCCCCGTCTGCCACCACTTGTGGGACCAAGGCCACATCCAAGTCCCTTTGGTCCGCAGGCTCCGCAGGACCGTCTGTTCCCAGATGATCATGTTCCACTTCCAGGTTTTGGTGGCGACTTCTATGAGGATTACTACGGAGCCGTCTGAGCTAGTAGTAGTTTCACTAGTATGGTAGTAGTTGTATTCTCCACAGTCCTGCGTGACCGTGGGATACGACTTGGTGTGTATCACGCTCCGGAGGTGTAGGAAAATAATGTATAGGAGCTTGGAATGCCTCCGATGAGATGTAATGTCTTTCACCGTAGTTGTACTCTAGCCTGGGCTTGTACTAAACTATGTACGGTGTGTATGACCAATGGTATATATATGGCAGTTTCTATATTACCATGTCGTGCAATGAACATCTTAGCATTCCATGTTATCCATTACATTCTGCACTTCCTTGCTAAGTTTGTGTTGTCCTTATCTAAACCGTTGTCTTGTTTTCCCCTAGGATGGTCAACACCCGCAGCAACCCTGCTGCCCCAGAGCAGGGGGAAGCCAGTGCAGCTAGGGGTAAAAATCTGCCTCACCCGCCTTCTCTGGCTGAAGTAATGCTGGAGGCGGAAAGAAACAAGCGTGAGACTAACCGCTTGTTGGAGCGGATTGAGCAGAACACTGCAAGCCATCAGCGAAATGACTTGGTGTCAATCAATGACTTCATCTAGCTGTACCCACCAAAGTTTAACCATTCCGTCGAGCCCCTCGACGCGGATGACTCGCTTCGCAGCATCACCCACAAGCTACGTTCTGCCAACGTAGCCGAAGCTGACAAGGTTACTTATGTTGCCTATCACCTCGGAGGCCCTGCTAGCCTTTGGTGGGAAAACATTGAAGCTATGCGTCCGGTCGGCCAAATCACTACTTGGGCTGAATTCAGTGAGGCTTTCCGTGAGCATCACATTCCGGAAGGTCTCATAGATCGCAAGAGGGAAGAGTTCTGCAATTTCACCCAAGGAACACTGACTGTGGATGCATATAGTCGTGACTTTGGGAATCTGGCACGATATGCTCTTGAAGAAGTATCTACCGACGCTAAGAAGTAGGCAAGGTTCCGCAAGGGACTTAGCCCTGAGCTTCGCCGCGATCTTCGTCTGCATGAGTGTACCTCCTTTCAGAAGTTGGTCAATAAAGCCATCAGTGCTGAGTCAGGCCAGTCTGACTATGACGCTTCATGCAAGCACTCATGTGATTTTGGCTCTTCATCCGGCTCTGGAGCTCAGAAGCGCCGGGTGTGGATTCCAAGCAGGGCACTGCCACCCAGGTTTATTCCGAGGCCATCCTTTGAGGCGCCTCGTCCCAACCAGCAGTTTGCACCGCCCAAGCCCTATGGTGGCCCCACTGCTAATGCTGCTCCACGCCCCAATGTTGTGACAGGTTTCAAGTGTGGAGAGTCGGGTCACTATAGTCAAGAGTGTCCCCAGAACAACAACCCCAATCAGTCTGGAAAGTCCGTTGGCCGTGGTAAGCCAGTGGGAAAGACATTCTACACCAAGCCGGTCACCAATGCACGTGGCCATGTCAACTATGTCTCAGCCGAGGAGGCTCATGAGGATCCTAACGTCGTACTTGGTACGCTCCTTGTTAATTGCCATCCGGCATCTGTTCTTTTCGATACTGGAGCATATCCTTCATTCATATCTGAGAACTATGCTCGATTGCATAACACGACATTCTGTGACATGCCCACTTCCATGGTAATTCAAACTCCGGGTTCCAAATGGCAAACTTCTAGAGTAAGCCATGGGAACAAAATTCTTGTCGATAGACTTGTCTTCCTTGCATCCTTAATAGCTCTAAATCCTCGGACATAAACATCATCTTGGGTATGGACTGGATGTCAGCTCATTATGCTAAGATTGATTGTGCCACTAGAACCGTTCAACTTACTCACCCATCGGGCAAGACAGTCAATGTCTTAACTCGAGTGGCCAAGCGCCAGCTTTACTCCCTAAATGCCAACCCCCTTCCAGACCTCGAGGATATTCCGGTAGTCTGGGACTTTCCGGATGTCTTTCCAGAAGAACTGCCAGGTGTTCCACCTGACAGGGATGTCGAGTTTGTGATAGACCTTGTTCCAGGAACCGTTCCAATTTCTAGGAGACCCTATAAGATGGCACCCTTAGAACTAGCCGAGCTTAAGAACCAACTCGATGAGTCCTTGAAAAAGTGTTTCATCCGTCCTAGTTCCTCTCCTTGGGCTTGCCCCGTCCTCTTCGTCAAAAAGAAGGATGGAACGGATCGGATGGTTGTAGATTACCGACCTGTCAACTTGGTCACTATCAAGAACAAGTATCCGCTTCCCGGGATCAACAATCTGTATGATCAGCTCGCTGGATCCTCAGTCTTTTCCAAGATGGATTTGAGGTTGGGCTACCATCAAATCAAAATCAGAAACGGGGACATTCCCAAAACGGCCTTTGTTACTCGTTATGGCCAATACGAGTACACTGTTATGTCCTTCGGTTTAACCAATGCCCCAGCCACCTTCTCTCGGTTAATGAACTTGGTCTTCATGGAGTATTTCGATAAATTCATCGTAGTTTACCTCGATGACATACTCATCTACTCCAAGAATGAAGAGGAACATGCCGAACATCTAAGGCTGGTATTGACGAAACTTCGAGAGCATCGCCTTTATGCCAAATTCTCCAAGTGTGAATTTTGGTTGCCAGAAGTGACCTATCTAGGCCATGTATTCTCTGGTAAGGGTATTGCTATCAATCCCGAGCGAGTTCAAGCCGTCCTTGATTGGACTCCACCTGAGACGGTCAAGCAAGTTCGGAGCTTCCTTGGCTTTGCGAGCTATTGCCGCCGCTTCGTCGAGAATTTCTCCAAGGTTGCTAAACCTCTAACTGAACTCCTCAAGAAAGATAAAAAGTTCGAGTGGACCCCACAGTGCGAGTTCAGCTTTCAGGAACTGAAAAGACGCCTGACATCTGCTCCCGTACTGGTACCACCAGATTTCTCCAAGGACTTTATTATCTATTGCGACGCCTCGCGACAAGGACTAGGTTGCATACTCATGCAAGATAGTCAGGTAATTGCCTATGCTTCAGGGCAATTACACGCACATGAGGAAAACTATCCCACACATGATCTAGAGCTTGCAGCTGTAGTCCATGCACTCAAAACTTGGCGACATTACCTCCTCGGAAATCGTTGTGAGATCTTCACCGATCACCAATGTTTGAAATATATCTTCACCCAATCAGATTTGAATCTTGGGAAACGACATTGGGCCGAGTTGATCTCGGATTACGACTTAGGAATAACTTACACCCCGGGCAAAGCCAATGTCATGGCTGATGCACTAAGTCATAATTCCTATTGTCACAACCTGATGTTACAACAAAGTCAACCACTTCTCCATGAGGAATTTCGTAAGCTTAACCTTCACATTGTTCCTCGAGGATTTCTAACCACCCTGGTGGCGAAGCCTAACCTTATGGATCAGATCATAACCGCCCAGCGGTATGATAAGGGCATATCCCAGATTAAGGAAAACATCACTAGCGGAGTTGCTAAATGTTTTTCCATGGATGAGCGAGGTGCTCTCTTCTTCGAGAACCGCTTGGTGGTTCCCAAGAAACAACATTTACGCCAGTTGATTCTTAAGGAAGCCCATGACTCCCCTCTCCATTCATCCCGGTAGTACCAAGATGTATCAAGACCTACACCAGAGGTTTTGGTGGACTAGGATGAAGAGAGAAATTGCTCAATACATTGCTAGTTGTGACGTCTGTCGTCGTGTTAAAGCAGAGCATCAACGGCATGCTGGCACCCTTCAACCTTTGGCTATTCCTGAGTGGAAATGGGATAAAATCAGTATGGATTTCATCACTAGGTTTCCCAGGACCAAGAGAGGGAATAATGCCATCTTCGTCATGATCGACCGTCTTTCCAAAGTAGCCCATTTCCTACCTGTTCGTGAGAGTATCACCGCTAACCAGCTAGCTGAATTATACATCTCCCGAATAGTGTCGCTTCATGGTGTCCCATTGGAAATTAACTCAGACCGTGGGAGTCTCTTCACCTCTCGATTTTGGGAAAGTTTCCAAAATGCTATGGGAACTCGTCTCTCTTTTAGCACCGCCTTCCATCCTCAATCAAGTGGTCAAGTAGAGCGAGTCAATCAAATTCTGAAAGATATGCTCCGAGCTTCTGTCATCTCATTCGGAATGGGTTGGGAGAAATGCCTTCCATTCGCGGAGTTTGCTTATAACAATAGTTATCAAGCTAGCTTGGTCAAAACTCCTTTCGAAGTTCTCTATGGACGAAAATGTCGAACGCCTCTTAACTGGTCAGAAACCGGGGAAAGACAACTCTTTGGCCCGGATATGATTCAGGAAGCAGAAGCGTAGGTTCGCGTTATTCGTGAGAAATTGAAAACATCCCAATCTCGTCAAAAGAGCCAATATGATCGTAAACATAAGCTCATGACTTATGAAGTCGGCGATAAGGCTTACCTTCGGGTTACTCCGTTAAAGGGAACCCATCGTTTCGATATCAAAGGAAAATTGGCTCCTCGTTACATCGGACCCTTTCGCATTCTTGCCAAACGAGGAGAAGTTGCCTACCAATTGGAACTACCTTCGCATCTTTCTAGAGTTCACGATGTCTTCCACGTTTCTCAACTCAGGCGTTGCTTCGCGGATCCTATCCGTGGAGTGGACCACGAAACGCTTGATCTAGAAGATAACCTCTCATATCGGGAATATCCGGTTCGTATCCTTGATCAAGCCGAGCATACCACTCGATGCCATAATATCAAGTTTCTCAAGGTTTAATGGTCACACCATTCCGAGAAAGAAGCCACTTGGGAAAGGGAGGATCGTTTTCGACTCGAGTACCCCACCTTCTTCCCGGAGGATCCTAAATCTCGGGACGAGATTCTTTTGAGTGGGGGTGAGTTGTCACACCCTAGATAGTTCAAGCATTAGAGTGTGCATCATGTTTAAATTTCCCTTAAATTTGAAATGGGGATGACAGAACCCCCAGCACCCCCCTGGAACAACTAGGGTTTACTAAAAACTTTTTCAATGAACCTCAAATGCCCTTCTAAAAAGCCCACCCTTTTTGTTTTGGGTTAAAACCTTTGACAAAAATGGTGCACATTTTTCTAGGACATCTTAAGGTCATTGGATTAATTCTTATAGTATTTGCATTTGGGCATTTAAATGCTATAAAATATTTTAAATGCTCAAATAATCATAAACTAAAATGTTTGCTGTTGGATATATTCTAAGAAGTAGCCATGATTAATTTTATGATTTTTGGAAATGCCCTGGAATTTTTAATAAAGCCCTGAAGTTACAGAAATAATAGAATAAATGAAAAACAGAAAAGGAGAGAGAGAACAGAGTTTTACCTGGCGCAGCCCACCAGCTCGGCCCAGTCCACTGGCTCCTGCCAGTCATCCTCCTCCTCTCGCCAGGAGGACGAGAGGCGCGTGGCCGGCGCCCGCGGCCACACGCCGACCACCTCTTGCTTCCGCTGACGCCCTGGACGCGTCTATGAGTGCCACCCCCACCCCCTGGACCCCTGGACCGCTCCACTCTCCCCCCTGTCTCGCCACTCTCGCTCTCTCCCCCAAAGCAGGGCGCAGCCATCGCCGCCGACAAGCACCACCGCAGCCACCGCCGTCCACTCGTTGCCTCGCCCTGCCAAGAAGTTCCATCGTCGTCCACTGCTTTTCCTCGACCCATCCCCGAGCGCTCGCTCACCCCGAAGACGCTGCACCGAGCTCATCTTCAACCTCGGTCGCCGAAGATCCCCCTCGCTGCCCCGCTCGCTCCAGCTCTTCCCCGAACTCGCCGTTCGCTCCCCTGCAACCGCAGTGAGCTACTGACCCTTCTCCCCTCTCCGTTCTAGCTCTCGTGCACCGTACGCGCCGCCACGAGTTCGCCCGCATGCACCGCCTCCTGTGCTCGCCGAAGACGAGTCTCCGGCCATCTAATGGTCCAGCCGTCGTGCCCAGCTTCCTCCCTGCGCCGCGTAGAGCACGTATGTGCCCCGCTTGAGCCTCCACAACCGTCACAAGGACGACCCCGACCTCACCCGAGCCCCGGCGACCGCCAAGGTCGACGCCGGCGATGACTCCGGCCACCCCAGGCCCAACCACCCATACCACTCGACGCGGACGAGTGCCCGCGTCACTTAGATGCCCTCCGCTGGCCATTTGGTCGCTGGAGGAAGAATCCCGCGCCCCTCCGCCATCCCTGGCCTTGCCGGCGACGAGCCCCGGGTCAACTCCGGCGAGTTTGACCCGGGTTGACCCCAGTTTGAATTCCCCTAACTCACTGACGTGTGGGCCCGAGGCCACTAATTAAACTAGATTAGTATTAGTTTAACACTAACTAAATTTAGTTAGTTAGTTGACACTAACAGATGGGACCCACAGGTCAGGGTTGACCTGGACTGTCTCAGTTGACCACTGACGTCACACTGACGTCAGGCTGACGCAGTAAATCCTTTTCTGGACTTATTCTTTAATAGGAAATTCCAGAAAATAGCCAAAACTTCTAAAAATCATAGAAAATCAACCATAGCTCCAAATCAAACAATTTATATATGAAAAATGATCAGAAAAATTCAATCTATCCATATGTAATGGTTTCATGCATGAAAAAACAAGTTAACCTTGCTGTTTAAGCAAAACAATATAATGCACTTATAAGGCTATGTCAAATGAGCTAACATTTGAATCTTTGATTCAAATGAGTTCATTCCTTTCTGTTTTAGCTTGCATTAGGCCAAGACACATTCATTTTTCCATGTCATAGAATGCATAATATTGTTGCATATTGTCATGTGTTGATTATGTTCGGTGTGTCTTTCGTGGTAGGTTCTACCTCCGAGGATAACCCCGAGTATCCGTCTGAAGGGCAGTACCCTACTACCACTGCATCAGGCAAGCAACCCATTGATCATTCGATACAAACACATGTTCTCGCTTCTGCTCTTATTTACTGCATTAAGACAACGCGATTCAAACTGCTGTGTGCTAGGGTAGTTGAACCCTTATCCTCTGCTTGACCTGTCATTGCCACAGTAACTAGATGAAACCCACTAGCATGTGTAGGAGTTGATTGAGACATGTTTGTGTTTCCTACCTTGCTATGCCTGCTATGCTTAGAGTCGTGTCAGGTCTGGTTCATCTGGGTGATGGGCTAGAGTTAAATGATTATGTCGGTAATGTGAGGGATGTATTGAACATGACTTAGTAAAGGTATCGATGAGAGGCCATGTAGGGGTACATGGTGGGTTGTTTCATTGAGGTCGTCTCTAAGAACTGAGATTTGTATGTGTGATTTTAAGAGTCAACTACTACCATGCATTGGGATCCTTAATTGACCCTCTCGGCTTCTTAATCACCCTAGTGCTCTGTCCAGGAGTTGCAATTAGTTTTTGGTGTTTGTAGGTTATGTGTTGGCGGCCGTGCGTAGCGCTGACCCTAGGGGTGGGCTATGTTGCGGTAGATACACCGTGGCACGGTGTACCGAGTCACCCTTTTGGTGTCTCGAGAACCCTGTTCACATCGTTCGGGGCCGTATGTGGAAACCTCGGTCGGACTCCCTGTGGATGGAACCTGGATAGGCGATAAACCTAGACTAGAGACTTGAGTGTTTAGGTAGGCCGTGGCCGACACCCTCGTTGGGCTCCCACTTGAAGGTTGCCGAGTACATGTCGTGTAAATGGCAGTAAGTGGTGAGAGCATGTATGAGGAAGTACACCCCTACAGGGTATAAAACTATTCGAATTGCCGCGTCCGCGGTAAAGGACTACTTGGTTGCCTATACAGTTCATAGACAAGCTAATGGATACTACTAAAAGACACAAGATAAGTGTGAGTACCGAGGATGGCCCTCTCGTAGGATGACAATGGAGGATCCCTGGTGGAGTATTGTGTTGGTGAGTAGTGGACTCCTGTGCGAAAACTATTTTACTAGTGGAGTTCCATAGGATAGCTTAGCCAAGAGTCAAAGCTGGCTTGCTGCAATAACCCCACCACCTTCTTGAGAATGAGCATGTATAGTAGGTTCTGATGTAAGACTTGCTGAGTACCTTTGTACTCATGTTTGCTTATTACTGTTTTCAGACGACAACACCGCCCCCTCCGATGGGTTTTATGTAGACCTCGACCTTGATGAGTAACTCGCCACTCAGGTGGTGACCCTGGCCATGGAGGGCCCTATGTAGATAGACAGGCTTCGAGAAGCCTTCTTGCTTTCTAGTGTCTGTACCCAGACTATTTGCTTCCGCATGTGCTTGTATGACTTGAGTGTCGGGTCATGTGACCCTACCTGTATGAACATGTTATGTATGGCTCTCTGGAGCCTTTAAATAAAGTACTTGAGTTGTAGAGTTTTGTGCCATGTTGTATGTACTCATATCGGGCATACTGTGTGTATGATTGAAATGCTTGGTATGAGTGGGATCCGACAATCTAGTTGTTTATCCTTGGCAGCCTTTCTTATGGGAAAATGTAGTCTAGTGTTCCTCGAGCCATAGTAGTCCGCTACAGCCCGGTTCACCGGAGTCCTGCTAGCCCAGCACTACTGCTCAGGACACTTGACTGGCCGGCATGTGTTTCACTTCGTTCCTATGTCTATCCCTTCGAGGAAATGTCACACGGTGACATCCGGAGTCCTGCACAGCCTGCTACAGCCCGGGTTCCCCGGAGTCCTGTTAGCCCAGTGCTACAGCCCGGATTCACTCGCTGATGACCGACATGCTCGATGTGATTCATGTATGCCTGTCTCCATAGGTCTGCCCCGCTTTGGGTTCACGACTAGCCATGTCGGCTCGGGTTCTCTGTCATATGGATGCTAGCGACACTATCATATACGTGAGGCAAAAGGCGCAAACGGTCCCGGGCCATGGTAAGGCGACACCCATGGGGATACCGTGCGTGAGGTCGCAATGTGATATGAGGTGTTACCGGCTAGATCGATGTGACTTGGAATCGGGGTCCTGACAGAACCAAGGAAAGGCAGAAGGATTTCATGAGGATGAACATGGAACCTTATGGTTTGAGCAGCGTATTTACGTGCCAAATGACCCAGAGATTAGGAAATTGATTCTTCAGGAGGCTCATGATTCACCTTATTCAATACACCCGGGCAACACCAAGATGTATTTGGACTTGAAGGAAAGTTTCTGGTGGACAGGTATGAAAAAGGATATTGCCGAGTATGTCGAGTATGTGACGTATGTCAGAGGGTTAAGGCAGAGCACCAGAAACCAGCAGGATTACTTCAGCCTTTGCCAATACTAGATTGGAAGTGGGACAGGCTTGGCATGGACTTCATTACAGGATTACCCAGGACCCAATCAGGCTATGATTCTATTTGGGTAGTGGTTGATCGCTTGACCAAGGTAGCTCACTTCATCCCCGTGAAAACCACATATACAAGTGCTAAGTTAGCTAAGATATACATGAGCAGGATCGTATGTCTGCATGGAGTTCCGAGGACCATCGTATCAGATAGAGGAACACAATTTACCTCAAAGTTTTGGCATCAATTACATGAAACTTTGGGTACCAGGCTGGAGTTCAGTACAGCTTTTCATCCGCAGACAGATGGACAGACCGAGAGAGTCAATCAGATTCTGGAGGACATGTTGAGAGCTTGTGCGCTAGATTATGGATCTAGTTGGGATGATAATTTGCCTTATGCAGAGTTCTCATATAACAACAACTATCAAGCTAGTTTGAAAATGGCCCCTTTCGAAGCTTTGTACGGAAGGAGGTGCAGGACACAATTGATGTGGGATGAAGTTGGAGACCGTAAATTATTCGGACCAGATTTAATTAGAGATTCAGAGGAGAAAGTCAAGCTGATCCGTGACATACTCAAGGTAGCCCAATCCAGACAAAAGAGTTATGCCGATACACAACGCAAGGAGATATCCTATGAAGTCGGAGATAGAGCATATGTGCGTGTGTCGCCACTTCGAGGATTTAAATGATTTGGAGTCAAAGGAAAGTTGGCACCACGATTTGTGGGGCCGTACAGAGTTTTAGAACGCATGGGTGAAGTTGCCTACAAGTTGGAATTGCCCGAAGCCTTGTCAGGAGTTCATGATGTGTTTCACGTTTCCTAGTTGAAGAAGTGCCATACAGAGATGACAGATATTCCTTTGAGAGATACAGTGCCACTTGAGGCCATACAGTTGGATAGTGATCTGACCTATTGGGAGAAGCCCATCAAGATTCTCGAGACTGCAAGCAGGGTTACCCGCAACAAGGTCATCAAGTTTTGCAAGGTTCAGTGGAGTCATCATACTGAGGAAGAAGCCACCTGGGAACGAGAAGAAGACCTCTGACAGGACCACCCACACATTTTTCCTAGCCAACCCAAATCTCGAGGGCGAGATTCATCTTAAGGGGGGTAGGTTTGTAACATCCCAATTTTCAATTTGGATGTTTACAATAGATCATTCATATGCATCCATGATTTATGCATTTTTGCCCCATTTGTTTTATTTGATTTTTGATCCAAGGAACTTTGAGCAACTCAAGGACCAAAAGAGAGAGTTGAAAGTTTCCCTAAAAACCAATTTTGAAATTTTTTTTCGAAGTTGGGAGTTTGGATCGAATTTGATTTCACCAACATTCATTTCCATTATTTCAAAAATAAATAAAGAGATAAGATAAAAGGACTTCTTCAAAAACAGAAAAGAAATATGGGAAACTGAATGTGGAATCAAAATTTAGTTGTTGGGTTTTTTTGCACTTTATTTTATTAATTTAGCAAAAATATTTTTTTTAACTTGGATTTTAGGACAGATAAAATTTCACTAGGTCATATATAAGACCATATAACTATGTGAATTTTCTGGAAATTTTTAAACTTATATTTATTTGTTTTCGGTGTTATTGTGTTTCTGTAAAAAAAATATAAAATGTGCAGCCAAGGCCCATGGAAGGCCCAGCTTTCCTAACGACCCAACCTGGTCATCTTCTTCCTTACCTCGTTCGTTCAGAGAGAGCTTGTACGCAGCACTCCCACCCAACGCCCCACCCCTCCCCTCCTCTCCCTCGCTACAAAACCGCTCTGAATCAGTTCCCCTCGCCTCCCTCTATCTTTTCCCCATCACTAGTGCGCTTTAATTCCCCCTCTAATGGCCATTAGAAGCCCAAGTAACAGCCACCATTAACATCATAAAGTTGGCAACGCTCAGCTCATCTCCAGACCTCCCCAAGCCCTATATAAAGCACCCCTGGGAGCCCATCTCATCCCTCGTCTGAAGCCCTCTCCTTCTGGAGTTTTTCCCTCGCTCTAACCTCTCCAATTGCTCGCTGGAGTTCGTGTATTCCGGCGACCTCTCACCGCGTGTACAGGAAACATTCTACAACCACAAGTTGTTCAAGTGGTTCACCTCATCGTCCTCTACACCGTCCCGCACGCATCCATCGCCGAAGCACACCGGAGCCGCCTTCTTCCTCGTCTCCGGTGACAAGTCCGGTGAGCACCCAGCCAACCAATCATAAAGTGCCACTTGGCATCTGGCCGAATTTATTTCTCTTTTTCCAGTATTTTTCCAATCTCAGATTCTATATCAATTCTTCTTTCTAGTATATCTTTTAATCTATATATCTGATTTAGTTGATTCTTTTTCCTACTAGTTCATAGAAATCCCATCTATCCAGAGAACCAAACGAAAAATATTTTTGAAAATTTTAAAATTTGAATTCAAACAGATCTGTATTCAAACTTCGTTAGGCCGTAACTCAAGTTTCGTAACTCCGTTTTAGGTGATTCTTTTTGCAAATCGAAGCTAGTGACCTGTACTTTATTTTAAAGCCAAAACCATTTATTTTTGTTGCTGTAAAAATTACGTTCTGTACAGAAACTTTATTTGGTTGTTTTTGGAGTTTTTCGAAGTCTTTTATTTGTTTTCTTTTTGGATATTTGCTTGTATGCTTATGTATGTTATTGCTTGCTTACGCTAGATCGTCCGGAGTGTGAGGCTTGCTACCACGAATCCATAGAGTTCAACGATCGTCAGCAAGGCAAGTTCACACTTTGATCATAATTTTCAATACCCAGTTTTTACTATGCATTAGTTTCACCCTCAAATATTGCATGAATAGGATTGGGAACATGTGGTTATGATATGTAGTTCATGTGGTAGGAACCTATGACCTTTGATCACCCCGGGAATATTCGTTATATCATATATTTCTTAGCCATGCTCGTAGACGGGGATTGGTATGTGTGATCCATGCAAGTTGCGAGAGTTAATAATTTTGGGATAACCTAAGGTGGCAACTTTAATACACATCTGGGTGGATTGTTTGGGGCACCTGGAGAAACCAGTGCTTGCCCAAGGGGAATCCCGGAGTACCCATGTGATTACCCTAGGTCCGCCACCCAAGCACAAAGGGATCATAAGATATTTCATGCCTAGTAACTTTCGTGTGCAGCCACAAGCCATTATGGGCTCTGGCATAGTTGAGTAAGTTGTGTGACCTCTTTCCGTGGTAGACTAGCTGATGTAGGGGAAAGTAGGTGTACCAGTCTACCCAGGGTTTGGAGGAAATACTTCAGAAAGGCTATGTCTCGATCTTCCGATCATGGAGGTGGTCGAGTCTTGTGGGGAAAAGTGCGCAAACCTCTACAGAGTGTACAAACTAATCATGATTAGCCGTGTCCCCGGTAACGTACATCTTGAGTATCTAGAAGTGAATTATTGGTTGATCTCATCACTCTATTTAATGAAATTATTGGGTTACTAATAACTTGGGATTTTTTTTGGATTGAGTTGGAGGAACCTTCTCAATAATGGCATTTTAATTTAGTATTAAATAAGAAAATTATTCCTTTTTTGTAGGGTAAAATTGGCTTTATGCAAAAATTACACTTAGAGCCTCCACCAGCTAAATTTGCATATAGAGATAGTCTTTTCATTTATTATTATTCTATGGTGTGAAATTGCCAACATATTCCATGTGCTGACCTACACGGCTCGAACGTCTCATGTTGCAGACTTTTCCGGCGAGGATTAAAGGTGTGATAGGTCGTTGTTCTGCACTCAGTTTTCCGTGGAGTTGGATGGACTCATTTACCTTTGAATCTTCCGGAGTTATTTTTATTTAGATGGCCTTCGGCCATATTTTTGTAATAAATACTCTTTTGAGGATCTCGATGTAATAAAGTGTGATTGAACTCTGTTATAATTCCTCGAGTACTGTGTGTGTCAGCATACCGATCCAGGGATGACACTTAAGCACAGAGACTTCCATCCATTTTGGGTCGGGTCACTACAGAAGGTTGCATCTTAATAGTTCAAGTGGAGATTTGGTTGGTGGAATTTATGCAACTCGTGTAGCTAACTATCTTGATATACCCATACGTGGAAATGATATTGAGTTACCTCCTGCTTACCTAGATTATAATACCGTGGTTCACTATCAGTTTGTTGAGAGGAACGAACAATTCCTCCAGTACCGACTAATCTTTGACAGACGGCGCACAATCCATGTTGCTCTCCCTGCCCCTGCTTTCTTTGAGTTTCAGGCAAAAGGAGATATGTTGTAAACAGGGAGGAGGCGAACGAGTACGAGAGGAGGACGGAGGCAGCTCACCTCCAAGTTGCAGCTCGTGAGGCAATAGCCGTTCCATCTCAGTACGACCCTAGTTACAACTTCGGATATCCGCTAGGCCAGTTGTGGCCATAGACAAACTTAGGCCAAAAGCCTAAGCTTGGGGGAGTATGTATTTCTCACCGACATTACATTCATGTTCACACACTCATTACAGTTGTCGGTGCTCATACTTTTCCATTGTAGTATCCATGCTAGTTTATTTTCTTTTTAAGCCTTCCTCTTGTGTGTTTGAAAAACCTTAAGAAAAACAAAAAAAATTAGTTGTAGCTTTTAGCTAGTTTACTTTCCATGCCTGCAGTAGTAATAATTAAAAGAAAACCCAAAAAGATTTCTCCTTCTTCTTTTGCTTGTTGGGAGCTTTCCCGTGTAAATAGTTTTGTTTCTTTTCTTTTCTTTGGGGGTCGAGAGGAGAAGACCATGATGAAAATGTTGAGTGGATCTCATATGCATTATTGTTGATCTACCTAAGAGCCCATATTACCTTGTCTTCTACCTTGTATTGAATGCTTGCAGATTCTAGCGTAGTCCAATGCACGTGCACTATTATTTTTATCCACACCGTTCGGTCCTGCAAGTGAAAGGAAATAATGACTATATATGATGAACTAATTGAGATGAGAAAAGCTGGTATGAACTCGACCTATCTTGTTTTTGTAAATATGATTAGTTCATCATTCCTGATTCGGCCTATTATGAATGAAACATGTTTGCAATGACAATTAGAGATTATAGTTGATCATGCCATGCTTAATTAGCTAGGAGTTTATAATGGTTTACCTTGCGTGCCAACATGCTATTAAAATGGTTGTGATGTGGTATGATAGGGTGGTATCCTCCTTTGAACGATTCGACTGGCTTGACTTGGCACATGTTCACACATGTAGTTGAAACAAAAGCAACATAGCCTTCATGATATTTATGTTCACGTTGAATTATATCCTACTCATGCTTGCACTCAGTGTTGATTAATTTTAATGCATGTTCATGATTGTTGTCGCTCTCTAGCTGGTCGCTCCCCTGTCTCTTTATAGTCTTCACTTGTACTAAGCGGGAATATTGCTTGTGCATCCACTCCATAAACCCCAAAAGTTATTCCATATGAGTCCACCATACCTTCCTATATGCGGTATCTACCTACCGTTCCAAGTAAATTTGTATGTGCCAAACTCTAAACCTTCAAATGAAATAATGTTTTGTATGCTCGAATAGCTCATGTATTAACTAGGGCTATCTATATCTTCCATGCTAGGCGGGTAATTCTCAAGAGGAGTGGACTCCGCTCCTCATTCATGAGAAAATGGCTGGTAACCGGGATGCCCAGTCCCATGCTTAAATTAAAATAATTGCAAACAAAACTCCCCTAGGATTGTTGTTAGTTGGAGGCACCCGTTGTTTCGGACAAGCCATGGATTGATGTTTGTTGGTGGTAGGGGGTATACACTTTACCATTATGTTTGGGAACCATATAATGTGTGTAGCATGGAAGTTATCGAGATCTCTCGGTTGTTATGTTGACAATTAAAGTATACCACTCAAAAGATTATTTATCTCTATTTCAAAAATCGAGCTCTGGCACCTCTACAAATCCCTGCTTCCCTCTGTGAAGGGCCTATCTATTTACTTTTATGTTGAGTCATCATCCTCTTATTAAAAAGCACCAGTTGGAGAGCACCGCTGTCATTTGCATGTATTACTATTAGTTTACATTGAGTATGACTGTGACTGGATCTCTTTTACCATGAGCTACAATATTTAGTCAGTCCTTGATCTTTAGAGGTGCTCTGCATTTATGTTTTGCGGTCTTAGAAAGGGCTAGTGAGATACCATCTTGTTATATCATATTATGATTGTTTTGAGAAAGTGTTGTCATCCGAGATTTACTATTATTGCTCGCTAGTTGACTATGCCATTGATATGGTTAGTTCATAATCTCTGCTGAAAACTTGAATGCTGGCTTTACATATTTACAACAACAAGATCAAGCAGAGTTTGTAAAAGTTTTTATTTATCACTTTCAGTTTATCAACTGAATTGCTTGAGGACAAGCAAAGGTTTAAGCTTGGGGGAGTTGATACATCTCCATCGTATATACTTTGCCAAACACTTTTGACCTTGTTTTGGAGTCTAACTTGCATGATTTGAATGGAACTAACCCGGATTGACGCTGTTTTCAGTAGAATTGCCATGGTGTTATTTTTGTGCAGAAATAAAAGTTCTCGGAATGACCTGAAACTTCATGGAGAATATTTTTGGAATATATAAAAAATACTAGCGAAAGAATCAATGTCAGGGGCCCACACCCTGTCCACAAGGGTGGGGGCGCACCCACCCCCTGGGGCGCGCCCCCTATCTCGTCAGCCCCCTGATGCTCCACCGACCTCAACTCCAACTCTATATACTCCTGTTCGGGGAGAAAAAAATCAAAGAGAAGGATTCATCGCGTTTTACGATACAGAGCCGCCGCCAAGCCCTAATCTCTCTTAGGAGAGCTGATCGGGAGTCCGTTCGGGGCTCCAGAGAGGGGAATCTGTAGCCATCGTCATCATCAACCTTCCTCCATCACCAATTTCATGATGCTCACCGCTGTGCGTGAGTAATTCCATCGTAGGCTTGCTGGACAGTGATGGGTTGGATGAGATTTATCATGTAATCGAGTTAGTTTTGTTAGGGTTTGATCCCTAGTATCCATTATGTTCTGAGATTGATGTTGCTATGACTTTGCTATGCTTAATGCTTGTCACTAGGGCCCGAGTGTGATGATTTCAGATATGAACCTATTATGTTTTCATGAATATATGTGAGTTCTTGATCCTATCTTGCAAGTCTTTAGTCACCTATTATGTGTTATGATCCGTTAACCCCGAAGTGACAATAATCGGGATACTTACCGGTGATGATCGTAGTTTGAGGAGTTCATGCATTCACTAAGTGTTAATGCTTTGGTCTAGTACTCTATGAAAAGGAGGCCTTAATATCCCTTAGTTTCCAATAGGACCCCCCTTGCCACGTGAGGGTAGGACAAAAGATGTCATGCAAGTTATTTTCCATAAGCACGTATGACTGTATTCGGAATACATGCCTACATTACATCGATGAACTGGAGCTAGTTCTGTGTCACCCTAGGTTATAACTGTTGCATGAGGAATTACATCCGACATAATTATCCATCACTAATCCATTGCCTACGAGATTTTCACATATTGATCTCTACTTAGTTACTTTACCGTTGCCACTATTACAATCACTACAAAACTATTACTATTACTTTTGCCACCATTACCGCTACTTCCATATTACTTTGCTACTAAATACTTTGCTACAGATATTAAGTCTTTCAGGTGCAGTTGAATTGACAACTCAACTGTTAATACTTGAGAATATTCTTTGGTTCCCCTTGTGTCGAATCAATAAATTTAGGTTGAATACTGTACCCTCGAAAACTGTTGCGATTCCCTATACTTGTGGGTTATCACTAGCTCCACGCCTGCTTGCTTGACACGTCACAGGACATGTGTCATCTGTGGGTTTCTCCTGTAGGAAATGGCTAACATGTGGCGAATGGCTGCCACTTAATCACTTTGCGGTCCGACACCGCACTGATTGACGACGTGGGTCGTGTTGGAGTGGTTGGTGAGGCAGTTTTGTCTCCATGAGCCCCGGCAGGGCATTTGTCTATATCTTGTGGTGGCCTCGCCCTTGCTGGGCTCGCCTACCCGGCAAGGGAGGCTTTTCTCTTGACGACATCCTGCTTCCCTGGCTTGATCTTGGTCTTCTGATCTGCATTTTGGTCCTTCGAATCTCTTGGGTTCTTGTACTCTGACTTGGGCTGGTGCTTCAATCTTGTTCCTGTGCCTATGCACAGTCTGGGCAACAGACCCAGGGTTTTTTGCACCGACAGAAGCCCCCGGGCCTGCTGAGTGACGTCGGGGTAGGGCCTAATAAGTGCATAGGCGAGGGTTGCTGAAGAGGTTAGTCTCTTGAAGTCTTCTTTGATTCTTCATTAGCCTTGATTTCGGGCCAGTTTCTGGTTTCCCTACGCGTCTTGTAAAGCCAATGTGGTGGGGTCGTTCCAGCAATGGCCCGTGAATGACTTTAACATACTGGGTAGAAACTACCAATTCACTCTTCCCATTATGCCCTTATACTTGGCCACGTATGCGGCATGCATCGCGTGGGGTAGGTAACGGAGGCACGTGGCATGGGAGAACATGATGGTGAGGGCCCGGTCATCTTGAATTGGCGGAGGAGGGTGGAGGTCGCCGTTGATGGAGCAGCCCCCTCCTCGCCCTGTCTATAAAAGGGAGGAGCAGAGGAGGGCGGAGCCATTCATCTTTGCATCCTTCTTCTTCTTTATCCTCCACTTCTGCTAGTAATGTCGAAGGAGAGGCCTTGGGGGCAGCCCCTGGCTCCATTCCGAGGTTTTCTCTAGATTTGAAAGGAGTACTCAGGTGGCGCGGCGACATCGCCGGGAATGGCAACCCTGGCACGTTCGCCGCCGGGCCGCCCGTGGCCATGATTTCTGTGGGAGGGGACGCGGACGACACCATGTCATGGCTTGAGGCAAGCACAACGTGTGGTAGTCGATCGCTCCTCATGCTTCTTCCCTCCGTGACGCTGGGGGAGGGTTACGGAGGAGATTGGCTGGTAGTGGCAGCAAATCTGATTCCTCCTGAGCGTTGCCTTCCTGTCACGCATGGAGGATTCTTGCTCTCATATATGTCTCTAGGACGTGCGATGACTTCTAACGTCAAGGCTTCTGGGATGACCATGCTCTCTGTGGGAAAGCCTAGAGAGCATGGCATCCAGCATGATGGCCGCGTCGAGGTCTTCGGGTGGTAGTGGTGTGGAGGGCCGCGGCAACACACGACGCGTCAAGAACGGGGACGACCATTACAACGAGTCGTATTTGCCAGCGACTCCGTGCCTCCCATCTTGTCCTCCGTCAGTGTCACCATCCATGTCTGCCCTCTGGTTTCTTCCTCCCTAGCGGGGAGCAGCGCCGTCTTGATGCTGGGGAGCCGCTGAATCCCAGTTGCGCCTGCCTCCGGCCTTTTCGACCTCGTCCTATAGGAGATGGACAGGGGCAAAGGCATTACGGGGCACTTATCTTTTTTCAATCTTAAATCTGTCGGCGATTGACAAATTTTAATTCAAATAATGTAGTATGAATAGGTGAGATGCCTCTTTAAAATGATTAGGTGAGAACCCGTGCATGTGTATGTCCATGCATAGGTGAGATGCCTCTTTAATATGAATAAACGAGTTTTTCCCAGTAGGCTATCCTGCCGATACCCTGTTTGCCTGCCGGAGAACTACGTCTATCGCGGAACAGACAAAGGGAC